>NW_024059565.1:0-34144 GCF_016432855.1 Salvelinus namaycush | reverse complement strand
TAATTTCTAGAAGGCAGGTGGTTTTAGGGGAGTTGAAAACAGACACGGATAGATCTGGTTTTAGTAAATGAAGGGTTAAGGAATTTTATGAAGGATATTAAGTATATTTTTACAACTTTTAGTGATCATGCTGGGTTAACATTTTCGGTGGGGTTAGATAGGGAGGGGAAAGGGGGGGGAGTGTGGTGTATGAATGCAAGGTATCTAGGTGATGAGGAATATGGAATACAACTTAAATCTTTGATAGAACATGAAATGGAGGATAAGCAAAAAGGGAATGATAAGTGCCAGTGGTGGGAAAATGTTAAGAAAAAAAATAAAAGATTTTAGTATTAGATATGCAAGGAAGAAAAGGAGTAGGATGACAAGAGAAGAAAATTATTTAAGAGCAAAATTGAATGAAGAAATGAGGAAATGTGATATTGATCCTATTTATAATATTGAAAGGTTTTTAGATTTAAAGGCACAATTGAGCAAATGTGAAATAGATAAATGTAAGGGGGCATCTATTAGAAGTAGGGCAAAGTATGTTTTAGAAGGGGAGAAATGTACGTCTTTTTTCTTGGTTTAGAGAAAACTAAACAGACGAAATCATATATTAGTGAGATAGAAAATGTAAAGGGTGAAGTGGTAAATGATTATGTTGAGATATTAGAAACTGTACAGAATTTTTATAAGGATTTATTTAAGAAAGGGGAGGTGGATGAAGAGTGTGTAAAGGAGATTTTAGGTAGTGTGGATGTGCAAATTGGTGTTGAGGAAAAGCAAATATGTGATAGGAAGATAACAGTGGATGAAGTGAAAGATGCAATTAAGGGATTACAAATAAATAAAAGTCCTGGAGTAGATGGACTAATTGCAGAGTTTTACAAAATGTATGAAAGTTTTTTAGCACCGATTTTAATGGAAGTGTATCAATATATGGAAGATAATAATACTGTTTCAGACTCCATGGTGACAGGACTGATATCGGTTTTATATAAAAATAAGGGGAGCAAAATGAAATTAGAAAATTATAGGCCAATTAGTTTATTAAATTCGGATTATAAGATTTTAGCAAAGATACTGGCAAATAGAATGAAGCAAGTTTTAAATGATATTATAGCACCTACACAGAATTATAGTGTGCCTGGTAGAGATATTGCGGATACAATTAATACAATTAGAGATGTGATAAATAAAATGAATCATGATAAGATGGGGGGAATTGTTTTAAGCATAGATTTAAATAAAGCTTTTGATAGGGTGGAACATGATTTTATGTTTAGGGTAATGGATAAATATGGTTTTGGTAATAGAATAATAGGATGGATAAAATTATTATATAAGAAGGCAAAAAGTAGGGTGAAATGTAATGGGGTTTTAACCGATTCTTTTATTCTTGAGAGATCTGTGAGACAGGGGTGTCCTTTATCAGCTTTATTATTCGTTTTATCGGTAGAACCTTTAGCAGCATTTCTTAAAAGAGATAATCTTATAAATTGTGTAGAGACTCCGCAAGGAGGTTTTAGTTTGATACATCAATACTGCAGATGATACCACTATAACAGTTAGAGATGAGGGTAGTGTAAAAGGGTGATGGAGTGTTTTAAAGTATATGAGACAAGCATCGGGTGCAAAAGGTTAACTATGGAGAAGTCAGTAGTAATGTATATTGGGAAGATTAATGAGGGAGATTTTCCTTTTAAAGTGGTTAAATGATTATTTTAAGGTATTAGGAGTGTTTTTAGGGGTGAAAGAACATGGAAGCTAGGGATATTGACATGGAGTGGTGTATAAATAAAGTTAGGAAAGGTGGTAAATATGTGGAGGGGGAGGTCTTTGAAATTAAAAGGGAAAGTAATTGTCATAAATTCATTGTTGATGTCAATATTTATTTATGTAATGAATGTTTTGGATATGCCAGAATGGGTTTTATCTGAAATGAATAAAATTGTAGTTGATTTTTTATGGGAAGGGAAGGGGGTGAGAATAGCTTTTAAAACTTTGATTGCAGGTTATGAGGAGGGGGGTTTGAAGTTGGTAGATTTAAGTGTAAGGAAAACAGCAATTAGAGTAAAAATGGTACGGAAATATTTATTTGGTGAATTGGATTATGGGTGGAAAAGGTTTTTTAAAGAGTATTTGCAGGAGGTTGGGAGGATGGGGGACAATGGTTTATTGATGAGTATGAAGAAGGAAATGTTAGGTAATATACCTTTGTTTTACAGAGAAGTGTTTGAGGCTTGGGGGCGGTTTTTACCAAATATTTATTATGAATGTACCAGTTTAGAAAATATTTTAAATCAGCCGATATTTTTAAATCCAAAGATAAAGTGCAATAATATGATGTTGTTTTGTAAATATTTTATGAGGGCTGGGATGAGGCAGATAGGTGACATAGCATATGAGGTAATTCCTGGGTTTCTTCCATTTCAGGCTATATATGACAATGTGGTTGAAGTAGATGAAGAAATAAGTAAAACTACTGTGGAGAATATGTACAAGAAAATATTAGGATGTATTCCCGGGGAGTGGGTGATTTTAATAAACAAAGAGGTGGTCAAAAGATCTAGGGCTTTACCAGTTTTATATTATGAAAGTAATGGGGAGAAACATGATTTATCAGGGCTAAAAGTTAAAATGGTTTATAGAAAATGTATTTTAAAAGAGATAAAAAGTCCTGCTGCGGAGAAAGTGTGGTCTAGGGTGTTTCCAAACATGGATGTAAAATCAATATGGAAGAATGTAAATGTAAAATATAATTTTATAGAATGTGAAGACAATGATTTTAAATTGAAACATAATAGGATTTTTACAAATGTGGTTTTGCATCAAATAAATAGGGATATTAAAAGAGAATGCGATATTTGTGGTACGGGGGTGGAAAATTTGATGCACTTTTTTATTGAATGTAGTAGGTTGAAAGACTTTCACGAGTTTTTAAAAGGGCTTTTAGTAAAACATTGGGGAGAAGAGATTTTTACTGGGGTGGAGTGGAGGAGGTTGTTTCTTTTTGGTGTAAATGGGAAAAGTAAAGTTTTAAATTTTAATTTGGTGAATTTTATACTAAGTCATGCTAGATATGCGATAAGATTAAGAAGGAATTTAGGTCATTATGAAGGGAAAATTGTGAGTGTGGAAGGTTTTTTTAGGAGCATATTAGAGAGAGATATAGAGATAATATATAGATACGGTGGAGGAAATTTTGAAAAATTGTTTGTGTGGGGGAGTACTTTTATTGAAATTCTGTCAAATGGGAAACTTGTATTTCATTATTAAGTGGATTTAGTGGATGATTGTGTTTTTAATAGGTTTTATTTTATTTATTTTTATTTTTTGATTTTGTAAAAGGATGAATTGTTCATCCTTTTTTATTATTGATTGAATGTTGTAAATATTATGTGTTTTTTCATAATAAAAGATAAAAAAAAAAAAAAATACGCCCGATCTCGTCTGATCTCGGAAGCTAAGCAGGGTCGGGCCTGGTTAGTACTTGGATGGGAGACCGCCTGGGAATACCAGGTGCTGTAAGCCTTTTGTCCACTAGGGGGTGTGGCATTATTTCATCAGCAACACTGCCTTGTAGTAAGCATTTGATGCTGAATTGACTAAATGCAGCTTCTATGGGCTAGTCTCCCCTGCCCTTTTAATACGATCAAAGTTCCTTGTGTTGTCAGGGAGCAACTGCCTTTTATTTATAAGACAAATAAGAATATTGTTACTGAATGCAGCTTGTGTGTGCTCTGTGCTCCCTCGCCCTGTTCAAATGATCAAAGGAAATAATGCTGGTGAGGAGTGGAACTGGACTGGTGTCTGATGGCCCTGTGTTTTCCATGTTGGAATTACAACCCTTCTTTTATGGAGTAAATCAAAAGCACAAGAGAATCGTGAGATGTTATCGATAATAAATCAATTGGTTTCATGCATTTGTCTGTGTGTGTGTGTGTGTCTGAATGTGATTGTATTTCGTCATATCGCAAACATTTGTGATATCAGATAGGTTAAGATATTAAAAAGTAATTGGTGATTTTTTCGACAGTGTTGCATGATGGGAATCTAGTGGTTCACTGATATAATCTAGTAAACAAAATAAACTACTTTTTCACCACTCTGTGTGCAAGTGCATTCCTAAACGGCATTTAACGCAGGTCGATGTGATATGATATTATCAGAACACAAAGTGGTTACCGTTAGCGGAAAATGTTGGCACTGGAGAGACTTTTCCTCCACTAAGCAGAAGAGATACCGTGATCAAGAAGGTGGTTCACCCAGTGTGGGGCTCAGCCATTGCACTCTGGCTGTGCTGACCCCTTGTGAATTTTCCAAATGTGGGAATCTCGATTGCATAATTTATGGTAGTGGTCGTTTGCGCTTTACCCTGATGTCTTTGTTAATGATAAACCGTTGCTTGGCGGCAGGCTTAAGGATGACTTGAGTCAACTGACTGTGCTTATGGAGATCTTTGAAGTCAGTTGTGAAAGAGACTTTGTGGACCAATCGAAAGGTGGAAACATTTGTTTGTAGCAAAACATTGTTGGCATTTTGTCGAAACATTATGTTGCGAAATGCAGCATTGTATTTATGCCACGCTGGTACTTCAATCAAGAGATAGTTGAGAAGCCACTCTAACCCCCCCCCGGTCATGATGTGTCATGCGCTTCCAATATGAAATTGTCCATACATGCGTTCCTCCTTAGCACAGAACAATGCAATAGGTTTTCAACATCCAGAGCTTTTGTGTATTTATTGTGGCTAGTAGGATAGCTGCATGGGAAACTGTTGCTGATGATGTATTTGTCAGAAGTCATTGTATTTGTCCGTTTTTTCCCACAAGGCTGAAATATGTGCCCTCGCTTTGAAATGTTAGCAAGGTTTGTTTGTATTTCATCCAACTATCTGTGCTAAAAAGTGATGGCTACAGTATATGTAATTTCTTCCACTTTTTGAGTGAGCCAAAGTTCAAGCTGCTTATCTAATTGGTGAGAATGCAATGTCTGTTTATCAGACTCACTTTGACTTTATATGGTGTACCAAGAGATGTACCTTCGCTTACGGCCATACCAGCCTGAATACGCCCATCCTGATTGGAGAAGTGACGACAGGTGCGAGTGTCTGAGCTGTGAGTGAGTGTTTGCTGGAGAGTGTTTGCTCGAGAGCTATTTTTGTTAATTAATTGGTTTTTGCAATATAATTTATTATTTTCTTCAGTTGAATAGTTTAAAGTTTGGTTAGTCTTCCCCCTTGCAGGTTTTCTGCTTGGGGGAGAGCCTTTTTTGGACCCATTTTTTGATATATTATGACGGACAACATGGCAACGACAAACGGAATGGAAAAGGACAACGAAAATGCGCAACGGAAGAAAAATGAAGATAAAGAAGGAATGAAATATGGAAAAGAATACACGGTGGCAATTGAGTTGGAAGGAGAAGACAAAGTGACGACAATGGAACTACTAAGAGCAATTAAGGAGGTGTGTGGAGAGGTGGTGGGATGCCGAATGAAAGGAGAAAAGAAGTATGAAGTTACGATGAGGAATGAAAAAGGAAAAGAACGGCTAATGGATGGAATACGAATAAAGGACACCAAGATACTGGCGAGAGATATTAATGTGAAGGAAGTGGTGGTGTCGTTCATGAATCTGCCTGTATACATGGAAGACAGTGCTATATTGGGCAAGCTATGTAGCTGGGGTGTATCAGCAGTCTCTGAAATCAGGAGGAGAGTTTGGCCAGGCACGGATATAGCAGATGGCACGAGATACTGCAAAGTCAAATTCACTGATACTGTGAAATCACTGCCGTACTCTACAAAGTTTGATACGCTTGAAGGTGGAGAGTACTTTAGAGTCATGCATGATAAGCAGGTCAGAGTTTGTAGGCTTTGTATTCAGCCTGGGCATATTGTGAAGGACTGCCCTGAATTTAAATGTTATAAGTGCGGGAAGCAAGGGCATTATGCAAGAGAATGTGTAGGTGGAAAGGAAAGGGCATTTTGCGAAGGATGTCGCATGAGAGCTGACGAGTGCAAATGTGGAGAGGTTGTGAATGAGGAGGGGAGCCAGGATCTTTTTGTGGAGGCTGATGTATCACCCCGAGTAGAAGAAGACGATGGAGGAGAAGACGTGGTGGAGGGAGGAGAGACGGAGAAAAGAAGAGGGGAAAAGATGGAACAGAAGACGGAGGAAATAGGAGGCAGTATGGATTCAGAGATAAGAAGAGGGAGTTTTCAGGAGGAGGACGGGAGTGGGATGGGTGGAGGCACTGGGGACTCACAGTTTTTGGGGGGGGCCTCGGGCTATGTGGGTGCTTCGGAAGGAGGTGAAGTGGAGGGGAGTGGGATGCTGACAACTATACAGGAGACGCAAATGGATACAAGCAGCACAACAGGCACAGGAAAGAAGAATTCGAGTTGGTTGGAAGAGATGGATTTAGAGGCAATTTCAGATTCAGAAGACATGGAAAAGATTGATAGAGCAAGGGTAAGCTACAGGAAGAGGAAAGTGGCGTTGGAGGTGAAAAAGGACGAAAAAGGAAGAAAACATGACAAAAGGTAGAGGAAAATGAGAAAATATATTTTCTTATTATTATTTATTGGAATGGTTAATTGTATGTCAATCAATGCGAATGGTTTAAGAACAATGGAAAAATTTCAAAGAATAGTTAAAATGAAGAATTCGGATATTTTATGCCTGCAAGAAACACATTGGGACAATGTATGTATTTTAGAAGTAAAAAAAATATGGAGAGATTTTATTTTTGTTAACAATGGCAGGGGGAATTCAAGTGGGGTTGCTATTTTATTGAGGAAGGATGTGGTGGATAATGTGAAACAGATATATAATGATAATAATGGGAGGATTTTAATTGTAGATTTTGAATATATGAGTAGGGTTTTTAGAATTATAAATATTTATGCGCCTAATACTGAAATAGAGCGCAAAGATTTATTTTTAGAAATAGGAAAATGGTGTGAGGGAAACTGTATTGTAGTTGGGGATTTTAATGTTAAAATGGATAGACTGGATATGACAAGAGGAGCTATTTTTAGAAGTGATGTATCTAGGGGGGTTTTAAAGAAGATGATGATAGAAAAAGGAATGATTGATATATGGAGGGATGAGAATCCGTACAAGAGAGAATTTTCTAGAAGGCAGGTGGTTTTAGGGGAGTTGAAACAGACACGGATAGATCTGGTTTTAGTAAATGAAGGGTTAAGGAATTTTATGAAGGATATTAAGTATATTTTTACAACTTTTAGTGATCATGCTGGGTTAACATTTTCGGTGGGGTTAGATAGGGAGGGGAAAGGGGGGGGAGTGTGGTGTATGAATGCAAGGTATCTAGGTGATGAGGAATATGGAATACAACTTAAATCTTTGATAGAACATGAAATGGAGGATAAGCAAAAAGGGAATGATAAGTGCCAGTGGTGGGAAAATGTTAAGAAAAAAATAAAAGATTTTAGTATTAGATATGCAAGGAAGAAAAGGAGTAGGATGACAAGAGAAGAAAATTATTTAAGAGCAAAATTGAATGAAGAAATGAGGAAATGTGATATTGATCCTATTTATAATATTGAAAGGTTTTTAGATTTAAAGGCACAATTGAGCAAATGTGAAATAGATAAATGTAAGGGGGCATCTATTAGAAGTAGGGCAAAGTATGTTTTAGAAGGGGAGAAATGTACGTCTTTTTTTCTTGGTTTAGAGAAAACTAAACAGACGAAATCATATATTAGTGAGATAGAAAATGTAAAGGGTGAAGTGGTAAATGATTATGTTGAGATATTAGAAACTGTACAGAATTTTTATAAGGATTTATTTAAGAAAGGGGAGGTGGATGAAGAGTGTGTAAAGGAGATTTTAGGTAGTGTGGATGTGCAAATTGGTGTTGAGGAAAAGCAAATATGTGATAGGAAGATAACAGTGGATGAAGTGAAAGATGCAATTAAGGGATTACAAATAAATAAAAGTCCTGGAGTAGATGGACTAATTGCAGAGTTTTACAAAATGTATGAAAGTTTTTTAGCACCGATTTTAATGGAAGTGTATCAATATATGGAAGATAATAATACTGTTTCAGACTCCATGGTGACAGGACTGATATCGGTTTTATATAAAAATAAGGGGAGCAAAATGAAATTAGAAAATTATAGGCCAATTAGTTTATTAAATTCAGATTATAAGATTTTAGCTAAGATATTGGCGAATAGGATGAAGATGGTTTTAAATGATATTATAGCACCTACACAAAATTATAGTGTGCCTGGAAGAGACATAGCTGATACCATCATTACACTTAGAGATGTGATAAATAAAATGAATAGCGATAAGAGAGGGGGAATTGTTTTAAGTATAGATTTTAATAAAGCTTTTGACAGGGTGGAACATGATTTTATGTTTAGGGTACTGGAAAAATATGGGTTTGGAAATAGAATAATAGGATGGATAAAATTATTATATAGAAAGGCAAAAAGTAGGGTAAAATGTAATGGGGTTTTAACAGATTCTTTTATTCTTGAGAGATCAGTGAGACAGGGGTGCCCTTTATCAGCATTACTGTATGTTTTATCGGTAGAACCCTTAGCGGCATACCTTAAAAAAGATCATTTTATAAATTGTGTAGAGACTCCGCAAGGAGGTTTTAGTTTAATTCATCAATATGCAGACGATACCACAATAACAGTTAGAGATGAGGAAAGTGTTAAAAGGGTGATGGAGTGTTTTAAAGTATATGAGAAAGCCTCAGGAGCAAAAGTGAATATGGAGAAGTCAGTAATAATGTATGTTGGGAAGATTAATGAGGAGATTTTTCCTTTTAAAATGGTAAATGATTATTTTAAGGTGTTAGGTGTGTTTTTAGGGGTGAAGGAACAGGAAGCTAGGGATATGACATGGAGTGGGGTTATAAACAAAGTTAGGAAGGTGGTAAATATGTGGAGGGGGAGGTCTTTGAAATTAAAAGGGAAAGTAATTGTCATAAATTCATTGTTGATGTCAATTTTTATTTATGTAATGAATGTTTTGGATATGCCAGAATGGGTTTTATCTGAAATGAATAAAATTGTAGTTGATTTTTTATGGGAAGGGAAGGGGGTGAAAATAGCTTTTAAAACTTTGATTGCAGGTTATGAGGAGGGGGGCTTGAAGTTGGTGGATTTAAATGTGAGGAAAACAGCAATTAGAGTCAAAATGGTACGTAAATATTTATATGGGGAATTAGATTATGGATGGAAAAGATTTTTTAAGGAGTATTTGCAGGAGGTTGGGAGGATGGGGGACAATGGTTTATTGATGTGTATGAAAAAGGAAATGTTAGGTAATATACCTTTGTTTTATAGAGAAGTGTTTGAGGCTTGGGGGGAGTTTTTACCAAATATTTATTATGAGTGTACCATTTTAGACAATATTTTAAATCAGCCAATTTTTTTAAATCCCAAGATACAGTATAATAATAAGATGTTGTTTTGTAAATATTTTATGAGGGCTGGGATGAGACAGATTGGGGACATCTTATATGAGGTAATTCCGGGGTTCCTTCCAAGTCAGGCAATATTTGATAATGTGGTTGAAGAAAATGATGAAATAAGTAGAACTACTGTGGAGAACATGTATAAGAGAATATTAGGATGTCTTCCTGGGGAGTGGGGTGTTTTAATAAATAAAGAGGTGGCAACAAGAGCTAGGGGTTTACCGGTTTTATATTATGAAGGTAATGGGAAGAAGCATGATTTGTCAGGTTTGAAAGTTAAAAAAGTTTATGAAAAATGTATTTTAAGAGAGATAAAAACTCCTGCTTCGGAAAAAGTGTGGTCTAGGGTGTTTGCAAATATAGATGTAAAATCAATATGGAAGAATGTAAATGTAAAATATAATTCTATAGAATGTGAAGACAATGATTTTAAAATGAAACATAATAGAATTTTTACGAACGTGGTTTTACATCAAATAAATAGAGATATTAAAAGAGAATGTGATATTTGTGGTACGGGGGTGGAAAATTTTATGCACTTTTTTGTTGAATGTAGTAGATTAGATGAGTTTCATAAGTTTTTAAAGGGGATTTTAGTACAACAGTGGGGAGAAGAGATTGTTGCTGGGGTTGAGTGGAGGAGGTTGTTTCTTTTTGGTTTAACTGGGAAAAGCAAAGTTATTAATTTTAATTTGATGAATTTTGTTCTTAGTCATGCCAGATACGCTGTAAGACTAAGAAGGAATTTGGGACATTATGAAGGGAAAATTGTGAGTGTAGAGGTTTTATTTAGAAGTATGTTAGAGAAAGATATAGAAGTAATATATAAATATGGTGGATGTAATTTTGAAAAATTGTTTGTGTGGGGGAGCAATTTTATTGAAATTGAGTCGAATGGAAAACTTGTTTTTAATTATTAATTGGTTTTGGTGGATGATTGTGTTTCTAATAGGTTTTATTTTCTTTTCTTTTTTTGATTTTGTAAAAGGATGAATTGTTCAACCTTTTGATTGTTGATTGAATGTTGTAAATGTTATGTGTTTCTTCATAATAAAAGAAAAAAAAAAAAAAATACGCCCGATCTCGTCTGATCTCGGAAGCTAAGCAGGGTCGGGCCTGGTTAGTACTTGGATGGGAGACCGCCTGGGAATACCAGGTGCTGTAAGCCTTTTGTCCACTAGGGGGTGTGGCATTATTTCATCAGCAACACTGCCTTGTAGTAAGCATTTGATGCTGAATTGACTAAATGCAGCTTCTATGGGCTAGTCTCCCCTGCCCTTTTAATACGATCAAAGTTCCTTGTGTTGTCAGGGAGCAACTGCCTTTTATTTATAAGACAAATAAGAATATTGTTACTGAATGCAGCTTGTGTGTGCTCTTGTGCTCCCTCGCCCTGTTCAAATGATCAAAGGAAATAATGCTGGTGAGGAGTGGAACTGGACTGGTGTCTGATGGCCCTGTGTTTTCCATGTTGGAATTACAACCCTTCTTTTATGGAGTAAATCAAAAGCACAAGAGAATGTGAGATGTTATCGATAATAAATCAATTGGTTTCATGCATTTGTCTGTGTGTGTGTGTGTGTGTCTGAATGTGATTGTATTTCGTCATATCGCAAACATTTGTGATATCAGATAGGTTAAGATATTAAAAAGTAATTGGTGATTTTTTCGACAGTGTTGCATGATGGGAATCTAGTGGTTCACTGATATAATCTAGTAAACAAAATAAACTACTTTTTCACTACTCTGTGTGCAAGTGCATTCCTAAACGGCATTTAACGCAGGTCGATGTGATATGATATTATCAGAACACAAAGTGGTTACCGTTAGCGGAAAATGTTGGCACTGGAGAGACTTTTCCTCCACTAAGCAGAAGAGATACCGTGATCAAGAAGGTGGTTCACCCAGTGTGGGGCTCAGCCATTGCACTCTGGCTGTGCTGACCCCTTGCGAATTTTCCAAATGTGGGAATCTCGATTGCAAAATTTATGGTAGTGGTCGTTTGCGCTTTACCCTGATGTCTTTGTTAATGATAAACCGTTGCTTGGCGGCAGGCTTAAGGATGACTTGAGTCAACTGACTGTGCTTATGGAGATCTTTGAAGTCAGTTGTGAAGGAGACTTTGTGGACCAATCGAAAGGTGGAAACATTTGTTTGTAGCAAAATATTGTTGGCATTTTGTCGAAACATTATGTTGCGAAATGCAGCATTGTATTTATGCCACGCTGGTACTTCAATCAGGAGATAGTTGAGAAGCCACTCTAACCCCCCCCCCGGTCATGATGTGTCATACGCGCCCCATGCGCTTCCAATATGAAATTGTCCATACATGCGTTCCTCCTTAGCACAGAACAATGCAATAGGTTTTCAACATCCAGAGCTTTTGTGTATTTATTGTGGCTAGTAGGATAGCTGCATGGGAAACTGTTGCTGATGATGTATTTGTCAGAAGTCATTGTATTTGTCCGTTTTTTCCCACAAGGCTGAAATATGTGCCCTCGCTTTGAAATGTTAGCAAGGTTTGTTTGTATTTCATCCAACTATCTGTGCTAAAAAGTGATGGCTACAGTATATGTAATTTCTTCCACTTTTTGAGTGAGCCAAAGTTCAAGCTGCTTATCTAATTGGTGAGAATGCAATGTCTGTTTATCAGACTCACTTTGACTTTATATGGTGTACCAAGAGATGTACCTTCGCTTACGGCCATACCAGCCTGAATGCGCATTTCCTGATTGGAGAAGTGACGACAGGTGCGAGTGTCTGAGCTGTGAGTGAGTGTTTGCTGGAGAGTGTTTGCTCGAGAGCTATTTTTGTTAATTAATTGGTTTTTGCAATATAATTTATTATTTTCTTCAGTTGAATAGTTTTAAGTTTGGTTAGTCTTCCCCCTTGCAGTTTTTCTGCTTGGGGGAGAGTTTTTTGGATTCATTTTTTTACTATGACGGACAACATGGAAAAGACAAACGGAATGGACAAAGACAACGAAAAGGCGCAACGGAAGAAAAATGAAGATAAAGAAGAAATGAAATATGGCAAGGAATACACGGTGGCAATTGAGTTGGAAGGAGAAGACAAGGTGACGACAATGGAACTACTAAGAGCAATTAAGGAGGTGTGTGGAGAGGTGGTGGGATGCCGAATGAAAGGGGAGAAGAAGTACGAAATTACGATGAGAAATGAAAAAGGAAAAGAACGTCTAATGGATGGATTAAGAATAAAGGATACAAAGATTCTGGCGAGAGATATTAATGTGAAGGAAGTGGTGGTGTCGTTCATGAATCTCCCAGTATATGTAGAAGACGGTGTGATACTGGGCAAGCTGAGTAGCTGGGGAGTGGCGGCTGTCTCGGAGATAAGGAGGAGAGTTTGGCCAGGAACAGAGGTGGTTGACGGGACACGTTTCTGCAAGGTCAAGTTCACAGAAAAAGTGACATCATTACCTTATTCTACAAGAATTGAGACGTTGGAGGGAGCAGAATATTTCAGAGTCATCCATGACAAACAGGTCAGAGTGTGTCGTATGTGTATTCAACCCGGGCACATAGTTAAAGACTGCCCGGAATTTAAGTGTTTTAAGTGTGGCAATCAAGGACACTATGCGAGGGAATGTGATGGAGAGAAGGAAAGGAATTTTTGTGGTGGATGCAGAAAGAGAGTGGCGGAGTGCAACTGTGGAGAGGTTAGGGCTGGAGAGGGGAGTCAAACACTATTCGAGGAAGCAGTTGTATTGTCGAAAGAAGGAGAAGAAGATGGAGGAGAGGACGTGGTGGAGGGTGGAGAGACGGAAGAAGGAAGAAGGAAGAAGGACCAGAAGATAAATGAAATTGGGAGCAGTATGGACTCAGAAGTAAGAAGAGGGAGTTTTCAGGAGGAGGGGGGGAGTGGAATGGGGGGAAGCACGGGGGACTCACAGGTTTTGGGGGAAGGCACAGCACTAACAAGTAGCTCGGGGGGTGAAGAAATGGAGGGGGTTATGGAGTTGATGACAATACCAGAGACGGTGATGAGCACGGGGAGCACAACGACTATACAAGAAACGGAGATGAATACGGGGAGCACAACGGATGTGGATGTCAAGAGGGTGAGTTGGCTGGAAAACATGGACTTGGAAGAGATATCGGATACGGAGGATGGAGAAAAGATTGAAAGAACGAGGGAAGGATACAGGAAGAGGAAAGCGGCGGGAAGAGGGGGAGAGAAAGGGTGGAAGAGGAAAGAAACTGGATAACAGGTAGAGGAAAATGAAATTATATTTTATCATTTTATTATTTATTAGAATGGTAAATATAATGTCAATAAATGCAAATGGATTGAGGACAATGGGAAAATTTAATAGAATAATAAAAATGAAGAAGTCAGATATTTTATGTATTCAAGAGACGCACTGGGATAATGTATGTGTTTTAGAAGTTAAAAAAATATGGAGGGATTTTATTTATGTAAACAACGGCAGAGGGAATTCAAGTGGGGTTGCTATTTTATTGAGGAGGGATGTGGTGGATAATGTGAAACAGATATATAATGATAATAATGGGAGGATTTTAATTGTAGATTTTGAATATATGAGTATGGTTTTTAGAATTATAAATATTTATGCGCCTAATACTGAAATAGAGCGCAAAGATTTATTTTTAGAAATAGGGAAATGGTGTGAGGGAAACTGTATTGTAGTTGGGGATTTTAATGTTAAAATGGATAGACTGGATATGACAAGAGGAGCTATTTTTAGAAGTGATGTATCTAGGGGGGTTTTAAAGAAGATGATGTTAGAAAAAGGAATAATTGATATATGGAGAGAGGAAAATCCAGAAAAAAGAGAATTTTCTAGAAGGCAGGTGGTTTTAGGGGATTTGAAACAAACGAGGATAGATCTGGTTTTAGTAAAAGAAGGTTTAAGGAATTTTATGAAAGATATTAAGTATGTTTTTACAACTTTTAGTGATCATGCAGGTTTAACATTTTCAGTGGGATTAGATAAGGAAAGAACAGGGGGTGGAATATGGTGTATGAATGCAGGGTATTTGGGAGATGAGGAATATGGGAAACAACTTAAATCTTTGATAGCATGTGAAATGGAGGATAAGCAGAAAGAGAATGATAAGTGTTCATGGTGGGATAAGGTTAAGGAAAAAATAAAAGTTTTTAGTATAGGATATGCAAGGAAAAAGAGAGGTAGGATGAAAAGAGAAGAAAATGAGTTGAGGGCTAAATTGGATAAAGAAATGAGGAAGTGTGACAGTGAACCTAATTATAATATAGGAAAGTTTTTGGAATTAAAAGCACAATTGACTAAATATGAAATAGATAAGTGTAAGGGTGCAATTATAAGAAGTAAGGCAAAGTATGTTTTGGAGGGGGAGAAATGTACTTCATTTTTTCTTGGATTAGAGAAGAATAAACAGAGGAGAACATATATTAGAGAGATCGAAAATATAAAGGGTGAAGTTGTCAATGATTATGTAGAGGTTTTAGAAACAGTGCAGAATTTTTATAAGGATTTATTTAAGAAAGGGGAGGTGGATGAGGGGTGTGTAAAGGAGATATTGGATAGTGTGGATGTGCAAATTAATGTAGAGGATAAACAAATGTGTGATGGGAAGATAACATTGACTGAAGTTAAAGATGCGATTAAGGGTTTACAAGTAAATAAGAGTCCTGGAGTAGATGGAATAATTGCAGAGTTTTATAAAATATATGCCAGTTTTTTAGCACCTATTTTATTGGAAGTTTATCAATATATGGAGGATAATGATAGTATTTCTGAATCTATGGTGACAGGACTGATAACGATTTTATATAAAAATAAGGGGAGTAAATTAAAATTGGAGAATTATAGGCCAATTAGTTTATTAAATTCGGATTATAAGATTTTAGCAAAGATACTGGCAAATAGAATGAAGCAAGTTTTAAATGATATTATAGCACCTACACAGAATTATAGTGTGCCTGGTAGAGATATTGCGGATACAATTAATACAATTAGAGATGTGATAAATAAAATGAATCATGATAAGATGGGGGGAATTGTTTTAAGCATAGATTTAAATAAAGCTTTTGATAGGGTGGAACATGATTTTATGTTTAGGGTAATGGATAAATATGGTTTTGGTAATAGAATAATAGGATGGATAAAATTATTATATAAGAAGGCAAAAAGTAGGGTGAAATGTAATGGGGTTTTAACCGATTCTTTTATTCTTGAGAGATCTGTGAGACAGGGGTGTCCTTTATCAGCTTTATTATTCGTTTTATCGGTAGAACCTTTAGCAGCATTTCTTAAAAGAGATAATCTTATAAATTGTGTAGAGACTCCGCAAGGAGGTTTTAGTTTGATACATCAATACGCAGATGATACCACTATAACAGTTAGAGATGAGGGTAGTGTAAAAAGGGTGATGGAGTGTTTTAAAGTATATGGACAAGCATCGGGTGCAAAGGTTAACATGGAGAAGTCAGTAGTAATGTATATTGGGAAGATTAATGAGGGGAATTTTCCTTTTAAAGTGGTTAAAGATTATTTTAAGGTATTAGGAGTGTTTTTAGGGGTGAAAGAAATGGAAGCTAGGGATTTGACATGGAGTGGTGTAATAAATAAAGTTAGAAAGGTGGTAAATATGTGGAGGGGGAGGTCTTTGAAATTAAAAGGGAAAGTAATTGTCATAAATTCATTGTTGATGTCAATATTTATTTATGTAATGAATGTTTTGGATATGCCAGAATGGGTTTTATCTGAAATGAATAAAATTGTAGTTGATTTTTTATGGGAAGGGAAGGGGGTGAGAATAGCTTTTAAAACTTTGATTGCAGGTTATGAGGAGGGGGGTTTGAAGTTGGTAGATTTAAGTGTAAGGAAAACAGCAATTAGAGTAAAAATGGTACGGAAATATTTATTTGGTGAATTGGATTATGGGTGGAAAAGGTTTTTTAAAGAGTATTTG
This sequence comes from Salvelinus namaycush, assembly GCF_016432855.1. Classification (NCBI taxonomy): domain Eukaryota; kingdom Metazoa; phylum Chordata; class Actinopteri; order Salmoniformes; family Salmonidae; genus Salvelinus; species Salvelinus namaycush. Next base: position 17,754 of record NW_024059565.1, on the reverse strand, counting down.
CAGGAGGTTGGGAGGATGGGGGACAATGGTTTATTGATGAGTATGAAGAAGGAAATGTTAGGTAATATACCTTTGTTTTACAGAGAAGTGTTTGAGGCTTGGGGGCGGTTTTTACCAAATATTTATTATGAATGTACCAGTTTAGAAAATATTTTAAATCAGCCGATATTTTTAAATCCAAAGATAAAGTGCAATAATATGATGTTGTTTTGTAAATATTTTATGAGGGCTGGGATGAGGCAGATAGGTGACATAGCATATGAGGTAATTCCTGGGTTTCTTCCATTTCAGGCTATATATGACAATGTGGTTGAAGTAGATGAAGAAATAAGTAAAACTACTGTGGAGAATATGTACAAGAAAATATTAGGATGTATTCCCGGGGAGTGGGTGATTTTAATAAACAAAGAGGTGGTCAAAAGATCTAGGGCTTTACCAGTTTTATATTATGAAAGTAATGGGGAGAAACATGATTTATCAGGGCTAAAAGTTAAAATGGTTTATAGAAAATGTATTTTAAAAGAGATAAAAAGTCCTGCTGCGGAGAAAGTGTGGTCTAGGGTGTTTCCAAACATGGATGTAAAATCAATATGGAAGAATGTAAATGTAAAATATAATTTTATAGAATGTGAAGACAATGATTTTAAATTGAAACATAATAGGATTTTTACAAATGTGGTTTTGCATCAAATAAATAGGGATATTAAAAGAGAATGCGATATTTGTGGTACGGGGGTGGAAAATTTGATGCACTTTTTTATTGAATGTAGTAGGTTGAAAGACTTTCACGAGTTTTTAAAAGGGCTTTTAGTAAAACATTGGGGAGAAGAGATTTTTACTGGGGTGGAGTGGAGGAGGTTGTTTCTTTTTGGTGTAAATGGGAAAAGTAAAGTTTTAAATTTTAATTTGGTGAATTTTATACTAAGTCATGCTAGATATGCGATAAGATTAAGAAGAAATTTAGGTCATTATGAAGGGAAAATTGTGAGTGTGGAAGGTTTTTTTAGGAGCATATTAGAGAGAGATATAGAGATAATATATAGATACGGTGGAGGAAATTTTGAAAAATTGTTTGTGTGGGGGAGTACTTTTATTGAAATTCTGTCAAATGGGAAACTTGTATTTCATTATTAAGTGGATTTAGTGGATGATTGTGTTTTTTAATAGGTTTTATTTTATTTATTTTTTATTTTTTGATTTTGTAAAAGGATGAATTGTTCATCCTTTTTTATTATTGATTGAATGTTGTAAATATTATGTGTTTTTTCATAATAAAAGATTAAAAAAAAAAAAATACGCCCGATCTCGTCTGATCTCGGAAGCTAAGCAGGGTCGGGCCTGGTTAGTACTTGGATGGGAGACCGCCTGGGAATACCAGGTGCTGTAAGCCTTTTGTCCACTAGGGGGTGTGGCATTATTTCATCAGCAACACTGCCTTGTAGTAAGCATTTGATGCTGAATTGACTAAATGCAGCTTCTATGGGCTAGTCTCCCCTGCCCTTTTAATACGATCAAAGTTCCTTGTGTTGTCAGGGAGCAACTGCCTTTTATGCATAAGACAAATAAGAATATTGTTACTGAATGCAGCTTGTGTGTGCTTTGTGCTCCCTCGCCCTGTTCAAATGATCAAAGGAAATAATGCTGGTGAGGAGTGGAACTGGACTGGTGTCTGATGGCCCTGTGTTTTCCATGTTGGAATTACAACCCTTCTTTTATGGAGTAAATCAAAAGCACAAGAGAATGTGAGATGTTATCGATAATAAATCAATTGGTTTCATGCATTTGTCTGTGTGTGTGTGTGTGTCTGAATGTGATTGTATTTCGTCATATCGCAAACATTTGTGATATCAGATAGGTTAAGATATTAAAAAGTAATTGGTGATTTTTTCGACAGTGTTGCATGATGGGAATCTAGTGGTTCACTGATATAATCTAGTAAACAAAATAAACTACTTTTTCACCACTCTGTGTGCAAGTGCATTCCTAAACGGCATTTAACGCAGGTCGATGTGATATGATATTATCAGAACACAAAGTGGTTACCGTTAGCGGAAAATGTTGGCACTGGAGAGACTTGCCCTCCACTAAGCAGAAGAGATACTGTGATCAAGAAGGTGGTTGACCCAGTGTGGGGCTCAGCCATTCCACTCTGGCTGGGCTGACCCCTTTTGAATTTTCCAAATATGGGAATCTCGAATGCAAAATTTATGGTAGTGGTCGTTTGCAAAATTTATGGTAGTGGTCTTTTGCACTTTACCCTGATATCTTTGTTAATGATAAACCGTTGCTTGGCGGCAGGCTTAAGGATGACTTGAGTCAACCGACTGTGCTTATGGAGATCTTTGAAGTCAGTTGTGAAAGAGACTTTGTGGACCAATCGAAAGGTGGAAACATTTGTTTGTAGCAAAACATTGTTGGCATTTTGTCGAAACATTATGTTGCGAAATGCAGCATTGTATTTATGCCACGCTGGTACTTCAATCAAGAGATAGTTGAGAAGCCACTCTAACCCCCCCCGGTCATGATGTGTCATACGCGCCCCATGCGCTTCCAATATGAAATTGTCCATACATGCGTTCCTCCTTAGCACAGAACAATGCAATAGGTTTTCAACATCCAGAGCTTTTGTGTATTTATTGTGGCTAGTAGGATAGCTGCATGGGAAACTGTTGCTGATGATGTATTTGTCAGAAGTCATTGTATTTGTCCGTTTTTTCCCACAAGGCTGAAATATGTGCCCTCGCTTTGAAATGTTAGCAAGGTTTGTTTGTATTTCATCCAACTATCTGTGCTAAAAAGTGATGGCTACAGTATATGTAATTTCTTCCACTTTTTGAGTGAGCCAAAGTTCAAGCTGCTTATCTAATTGGTGAGAATGCAATGTCTGTTTATCAGACTCACTTTGACTTTATATGGTGTACCAAGAGATGTTCCTTCGCTTACGGCCATACCAGCCTGAATATGCCCGATCTCGTCTGATCTCGGAAGCTAAGCAGGGTCGGGCCTGGTTAGTACTTGGATGGGAGACCGCCTGGGAATACCAGGTGCTGTAAGCCTTTTGTCCACTAGGGGGTGTGGCATTATTTCATCAGCAACACTGCCTTGTAGTAAGCATTTGATGCTGAATTGACTAAATGCAGCTTCTATGGGCTAGTCTCCCCTGCCCTTTTAATACGATCAAAGTTCCTTGTGTTGTCAGGGAGCAACTGCCTTTTATTTATAAGACAAATAAGAATATTGTTACTGAATGCAGCTTGTGTGTGCTCTGTGCTCCCTCGCCCTGTTCAAATGATCAAAGGAAATAATGCTGGTGAGGAGTGGAACTGGACTGGTGTCTGATGGCCCTGTGTTTTCCATGTTGGAATTACAACCCTTCTTTTATGGAGTAAATCAAAAGCACAAGAGAATGTGAGATGTTATCGATAATAAATCAATTGGTTTCATGCATTTGTCTGTGTGTGTGTGTGTGTGTCTGAATGTGATTGTATTTCGTCATATCGCAAACATTTGTGATATCAGATAGGTTAAGATATTAAAAAGTAATTGGTGATTTTTTCGACAGTGTTGCATGATGGGAATCTAGTGGTTCACTGATATAATCTAGTAAACAAAATAAACTACTTTTTCACCACTCTGTGTGCAAGTGCATTCCTAAACGGCATTTAACGCAGGTCGATGTGATATGATATTATCACAACAAAAAGTGGTTCCCGTTAGCGGAAAATGTTGGCACTGGAGAGACTTGCCCTCCACTAAGCAGAAGAGATACTGTGATCAAGAAGGTGGTTGACCCAGTGTGGGGCTCAGCCATTCCACTCTGGCTGGGCTGACCCCTTTTGAATTTTCCAAATATGGGAATCTCGAATGCAAAATTTATGGTAGTGGTCGTTTGCAAAATTTATGGTAGTGGTCGTTTGCGCTTTACCCTGATATCTTTGTTAATGATAAACCGTTGCTTGGCGGCAGGCTTAAGGATGACTTGAGTCAACCGACTGTGCTTATGGAGATCTTTGAAGTCAGTTGTGAAAGAGACTTTGTGGACCAATCGAAAGGTGGAAACATTTGTTTGTAGCAAAACATTGTTGGCATTTTGTCGAAACATTATGTTGCGAAATGCAGCATTGTATTTATGCCACGCTGGTACTTCAATCAAGAGATAGTTGAGAAGCCACTCTAACCCCCCCCGGTCATGATGTGTCATACGCGCCCCATGCGCTTCCAATATGAAATTGTCCATACATGCGTTCCTCCTTAGCACAGAACAATGCAATAGGTTTTCAACATCCAGAGCTTTTGTGTATTTATTGTGGCTAGTAGGATAGCTGCATGGGAAACTGTTGCTGATGATGTATTTGTCAGAAGTCATTGTATTTGTCCGTTTTTTCCCACAAGGCTGAAATATGTGCCCTCGCTTTGAAATGTTAGCAAGGTTTGTTTGTATTTCATCCAACTATCTGTGCTAAAAAGTGATGGCTACAGTATATGTAATTTCTTCCACTTTTTGAGTGAGCCAAAGTTCAAGCTGCTTATCTAATTGGTGAGAATGCAATGTCTGTTTATCAGACTCACTTTGACTTTATATGGTGTACCAAGAGATGTACCTTCGCTTACGGCCATACCAGCCTGAATACGCCCGATCTCGTCTGATCTCGGAAGCTAAGCAGGGTCGGGCCTGGTTAGTACTTGGATGGGAGACCGCCTGGGAATACCAGGTGCTGTAAGCCTTTTGTCCACTAGGGGGTGTGGCATTATTTCATCAGCAACACTGCCTTGTAGTAAGCATTTGATGCTGAATTGACTAAATGCAGCTTCTATGGGCTAGTCTCCCCTGCCCTTTTAATACGATCAAAGTTCCTTGTGTTGTCAGGGAGCAACTGCCTTTTATTTATAAGACAAATAAGAATATTGTTACTGAATGCAGCTTGTGTGTGCTCTGTGCTCCCTCGCCCTGTTCAAATGATCAAAGGAAATAATGCTGGTGAGGAGTGGAACTGGACTGGTGTCTGATGGCCCTGTGTTTTCCATGTTGGAATTACAACCCTTCTTTTATGGAGTAAATCAAAAGCACAAGAGAATGTGAGATGTTATCGATAATAAATCAATTGGTTTCATGCATTTGTCTGTGTGTGTGTGTGTGTGTCTGAATGTGATTGTATTTCGTCATATCGCAAACATTTGTGATATCAGATAGGTTAAGATATTAAAAAGTAATTGGTGATTTTTTCGACAGTGTTGCATGATGGGAATCTAGTGGTTCACTGATATAATCTAGTAAACAAAATAAACTACTTTTTCACCACTCTGTGTGCAAGTGCATTCCTAAACGGCATTTAACGCAGGTCGATGTGATATGATATTATCAGAACACAAAGTGGTTACCGTTAGCGGAAAATGTTGGCACTGGAGAGACTTGCCCTCCACTAAGCAGAAGAGATACCGTGATCAAGAAGTTGGTTCACCCAGTGTGAGCCTCAGCCATTCCACTCTGGCAGTGCTGACCCCTTTCGAATTTTCCAAATGTGGGAATCTCGATTGCAAAATTTATGGTAGTGGTCGTTTGCGCTTTACCCTGATATCTTTGTTAATGATAAACCGTTGCTTGGCGGCAGGCTTAAGGATGACTTGAGTCAACCGACTGTGCTTATGGAGATCTTTGAAGTCAGTTGTGAAAGAGACTTTGTGGACCAATCGAAAGGTGGAAACATTTGTTTGTAGCAAAACATTGTTGGCATTTTGTCGAAACATTATGTTGCGAAATGCAGCATTGTATTTATGCCACGCTGGTACTTCAATCAAGAGATAGTTGAGAAGCCACTCTAACCCCCCCCGGTCATGATGTGTCATACGCGCCCATGCGCTTCCAATATGAAATTGTCCATACATGCGTTCCTCCTTAGCACAGAACAATGCAATAGGTTTTCAACATCCAGAGCTTTTGTGTATTTATTGTGGCTAGTAGGATAGCTGCATGGGAAACTGTTGCTGATGATGTATTTGTCAGAAGTCATTGTATTTGTCCGTTTTTTCCCACAAGGCTGAAATATGTGCCCTCGCTTTGAAATGTTAGCAAGGTTTGTTTGTATTTCATCCAACTATCTGTGCTAAAAAGTGATGGCTACAGTATATGTAATTTCTTCCACTTTTGAGTGAGCCAAAGTTCAAGCTGCTTATCTAATTGGTGAGAATGCAATGTCTGTTTATCAGACTCACTTTGACTTTATATGGTGTACCAAGAGATGTCCTTCGCTTACGGCCATACCAGCCTGAATACGCCCGATCTCGTCTGATCTCGGAAGCTAAGCAGGGTCGGGCCTGGTTAGTACTTGGATGGGAGACCGCCTGGGAATACCAGGTGCTGTAAGCCTTTTGTCCACTAGGGGGTGTGGCATTATTTCATCAGCAACACTGCCTTGTAGTAAGCATTTGATGCTGAATTGACTAAATGCAGCTTCTATGGGCTAGTCTCCCCTGCCCTTTTAATACGATCAAAGTTCCTTGTGTTGTCAGGGAGCAACTGCCTTTTATTTATAAGACAAATAAGAATATTGTTACTGAATGCAGCTTGTGTGTGCTCTGTGCTCCCTCGCCCTGTTCAAATGATCAAAGGAAATAATGCTGGTGAGGAGTGGAACTGGACTGGTGTCTGATGGCCCTGTGTTTTCCATGTTGGAATTACAACCCTTCTTTTATGGAGTAAATCAAAAGCACAAGAGAATGTGAGATGTTATCGATAATAAATCAATTGGTTTCATGCATTTGTCTGTGTGTGTGTGTGTGTGTGTCTGAATGTGATTGTATTTCGTCATATCGCAAACATTTGTGATATCAGATAGGTTAAGATATTAAAAAGTAATTGGTGATTTTTTCGACAGTGTTGCATGATGGGAATCTAGTGGTTCACTGATATAATCTAGTAAACAAAATAAACTACTTTTTCACCACTCTGTGTGCAAGTGCATTCCTAAACGGCATTTAACGCAGGTCGATGTGATATGATATTATCAGAACACAAAGTGGTTACCGTTAGCGGAAAATGTTGGCACTGGAGAGACTTGCCCTCCACTAAGCAGAAGAGATACCTGTGATCAAGAAGGTGGTTCACCCAGTGTGGGGCTCAGCCATTGCACTCTGGCTGTGCTGACCCCTTGCGAATTTTCCAAATGTGGGAATCTCGATTGCATAATTTATGGTAGTGGTCGTTTGCGCTTTACCCTGATGTCTTTGTAATGATAAACCGTTGCTTGGCGGCAGGCTTAAGGATGACTTGAGTCAACTGACTGTGCTTATGGAGATCTTTGAAGTCAGTTGTGAAAGAGACTTTGTGGACCAATCGAAAGGTGGAAACATTTGTTTGTAGCAAAACATTGTTGGCATTTTGTCGAAACATTATGTTGCGAAATGCAGCATTGTATTTATGCCACGCTGGTACTTCAATCAAGAGATAGTTGAGAAGCCACTCTAACCCTCCCCCCGGTCATGATGTGTCATGCGCTTCCAATATGAAATTGTCCATACATGCGTTCCTCCTTAGCACAGAACAATGCAATAGGTTTTCAACATCCAGAGCTTTTGTGTATTTATTGTGGCTAGTAGGATAGCTGCATGGGAAACTGTTGCTGATGATGTATTTGTCAGAAGTCATTGTATTTGTCCGTTTTTTCCCACAAGGCTGAAATATGTGCCCTCGCTTTGAAATGTTAGCAAGGTTTGTTTGTATTTCATCCAACTATCTGTGCTAAAAAGTGATGGCTACAGTATATGTAATTTCTTCCACTTTTTGAGTGAGCCAAAGTTCAAGCTGCTTATCTAATTGGTGAGAATGCAATGTCTGTTTATCAGACTCACTTTGACTTTATATGGTGTACCAAGAGATGTCCTTCGCTTACGGCCATACCAGCCTGAATACGCCCGATCTCGTCTGATCTCGGAAGCTAAGCAGGGTCGGGCCTGGTTAGTACTTGGATGGGAGACCGCCTGGGAATACCAGGTGCTGTAAGCCTTTTGTCCACTAGGGGGTGTGGCATTATTTCATCAGCAACACTGCCTTGTAGTAAGCATTTGATGCTGAATTGACTAAATGCAGCTTCTATGGGCTAGTCTCCCCTGCCCTTTTAATACGATCAAAGTTCCTTGTGTTGTCAGGGAGCAACTGCCTTTTATTTATAAGACAAATAAGAATATTGTTACTGAATGCAGCTTGTGTGTGCTCTGTGCTCCCTCGCCCTGTTCAAATGATCAAAGGAAATAATGCTGGTGAGGAGTGGAACTGGACTGGTGTCTGATGGCCCTGTGTTTTCCATGTTGGAATTACAACCCTTCTTTTATGGAGTAAATCAAAAGCACAAGAGAATGTGAGATGTTATCGATAATAAATCAATTGGTTTCATGCATTTGTCTGTGTGTGTGTGTGTGTCTGAATGTGATTGTATTTCGTCATATCGCAAACATTTGTGATATCAGATAGGTTAAGATATTAAAAAGTAATTGGTGATTTTTTCGACAGTGTTGCATGATGGGAATCTAGTGGTTCACTGATATAATCTAGTAAACAAAATAAACTACTTTTTCACCACTCTGTGTGCAAGTGCATTCCTAAACGGCATTTAACGCAGGTCGATGTGATACTGATATTATCAGAACACAAAGTGGTTACCGTTAGCGGAAAATGTTGGCACTGGAGAGACTTGTCCTCCACTAAGCAGAAGAGATACCGTGATCAAGAAGGTGGTTCACCCAGTGTGGGGCTCAGCCATTGCACTCTGGCTGTGCTGACCCCTTGCGAATTTTCCAAATGTGGGAATCTCGATTGCATAATTTATGGTAGTGGTCGTTTGCGCTTTACTCTGATGTCTTTGTAATGATAAACCTTTGCTTGGCGGCAGGCTTGAAGGATGACTTGAGTCAACTGACTGTGCTTATGGAGATCTTTGAAGTCAGTTGTGAAAGAGACTTTGTGGACCAATCGAAAGGTGGAAACATTTGTTTGTAGCAAAACATTGTTGGCATTTTGTCGAAACATTATGTTGCGAAATGCAGCATTGTATTTATGCCACGCTGGTACTTCAATCAAGAGATAGTTGAGAAGCCACTCTAACCCCCCCGGTCATGATGTGTCATACGCCCATGCGCTTCCAATATGAAATTGTCCATACATGCGTTCCTCCTTAGCACAGAACAATGCAATAGGTTTTCAACATCCAGAGCTTTTGTGTATTTATTGTGGCTAGTAGGATAGCTGCATGGGAAACTGTTGCTGATGATGTATTTGTCAGAAGTCATTGTATTTGTCCGTTTTTTCCCACAAGGCTGAAATATGTGCCCTCGCTTTGAAATGTTAGCAAGGTTTGTTTGTATTTCATCCAACTATCTGTGCTAAAAAGTGATGGCTACAGTATATGTAATTTCTTCCACTTTTTGAGTGAGCCAAAGTTCAAGCTGCTTATCTAATTGGTGAGAATGCAATGTCTGTTTATCAGACTCACTTTGACTTTATATGGTGTACCAAGAGATGTACCTTCGCTTACGGCCATACCAGCCTGAATACGCCCGATCTCGTCTGATCTCGGAAGCTAAGCAGGGTCGGGCCTGGTTAGTACTTGGATGGGAGACCGCCTGGGAATACCAGGTGCTGTAAGCCTTTTGTCCACTAGGGGGTGTGGCATTATTTCATCAGCAACACTGCCTTGTAGTAAGCATTTGATGCTGAATTGACTAAATGCAGCTTCTATGGGCTAGTCTCCCCTGCCCTTTTAATACGATCAAAGTTCCTTGTGTTGTCAGGGAGCAACTGCCTTTTATTTATAAGACAAATAAGAATATTGTTACTGAATGCAGCTTGTGTGTGCTTTGTGCTCCCTCGCCCTGTTCAAATGATCAAAGGAAATAATGCTGGTGAGGAGTGGAACTGGACTGGTGTCTGATGGCCCTGTGTTTTCCATGTTGGAATTACAACCCTTCTTTTATGGAGTAAATCAAAAGCACAAGAGAATGTGAGATGTTATCGATAATAAATCAATTGGTTTCATGCATTTGTCTGTGTGTGTGTGTGTGTGTCTGAATGTGATTGTATTTCGTCATATCGCAAACATTTGTGATATCAGATAGGTTAAGATATTAAAAAGTAATTGGTGATTTTTTCGACAGTGTTGCATGATGGGAATCTAGTGGTTCACTGATATAATCTAGTAAACAAAATAAACTACTTTTTCACCACTCTGTGTGCAAGTGCATTCCTAAACGGCATTTAACGCAGGTCGATGTGATACTGATATTATCAGAACACAAAGTGGTTACCGTTAGCGGAAAATGTTGGCACTGGAGAGACTTTCCTCCACTAAGCAGAAGAGATACCGTGATCAAGAAGGTGGTTCACCCAGTGTGGGGCTCAGCCATTGCACTCTGGCTGTGCTGACCCCTTGCGAATTTTCCAAATGTGGGAATCTCGATTGCATAATTTATGGTAGTGGTCGTTTGCGCTTTACTCTGATGTCTTTGTAATGATAAACCTTTGCTTGGCGGCAGGCTTGAGGATGACTTGAGTCAACTGACTGTGCTTATGGAGATCTTTGAAGTCAGTTGTGAAAGAGACTTTGTGGACCAATCGAAAGGTGGAAACATTTGTTTGTAGCAAAACATTGTTGGCATTTTGTCGAAACATTATGTTGCGAAATGCAGCATTGTATTTATGCCACGCTGGTACTTCAATCAAGAGATAGTTGAGAAGCCAGCTCTAACCCCCCCCGGTCATGATGTGTCATACGCGCCCATGCGCTTCCAATATGAAATTGTCCATACATGCGTTCCTCCTTAGCACAGAACAATGCAATAGGTTTTCAACATCCAGAGCTTTTGTGTATTTATTGTGGCTAGTAGGATAGCTGCATGGGAAACTGTTGCTGATGATGTATTTGTCAGAAGTCATTGTATTTGTCCGTTTTTTCCCACAAGGCTGAAATATGTGCCCTCGCTTTGAAATGTTAGCAAGGTTTGTTTGTATTTCATCCAACTATCTGTGCTAAAAAGTGATGGCTACAGTATATGTAATTTCTTCCACTTTTGAGTGAGCCAAAGTTCAAGCTGCTTATCTAATTGGTGAGAATGCAATGTCTGTTTATCAGACTCACTTTGACTTTATATGGTGTACCAAGAGATGTCCTTCGCTTACGGCCATACCAGCCTGAATACGCCCGATCTCGTCTGATCTCGGAAGCTAAGCAGGGTCGGGCCTGGTTAGTACTTGGATGGGAGACCGCCTGGGAATACCAGGTGCTGTAAGCCTTTTGTCCACTAGGGGGTGTGGCATTATTTCATCAGCAACACTGCCTTGTAGTAAGCATTTGATGCTGAATTGACTAAATGCAGCTTCTATGGGCTAGTCTCCCCTGCCCTTTTAATACGATCAAAGTTCCTTGTGTTGTCAGGGAGCAACTGCCTTTTATTTATAAGACAAATAAGAATATTGTTACTGAATGCAGCTTGTGTGTGCTTTGTGCTCCCTCGCCCTGTTCAAATGATCAAAGGAAATAATGCTGGTGAGGAGTGGAACTGGACTGGTGTCTGATGGCCCTGTGTTTTCCATGTTGGAATTACAACCCTTCTTTTATGGAGTAAATCAAAAGCACAAGAGAATCTGAGATGTTATCGATAATAAATCAATTGGTTTCATGCATTTGTCTGTGTGTGTGTGTGTGTGTCTGAATGTGATTGTATTTCGTCATATCGCAAACATTTGTGATATCAGATAGGTTAAGATATTAAAAAGTAATTGGTGATTTTTTCGACAGTGTTGCATGATGGGAATCTAGTGGTTCACTGATATAATCTAGTAAACAAAATAAACTACTTTTTCACCACTCTGTGTGCAAGTGCATTCCTAAACGGCATTTAACGCAGGTCGATGTGATATGATATTATCAGAACACAAAGTGGTTACCGTTAGCGGAAAATGTTGGCACTGGAGAGACTTGCCCTCCACTAAGCAGAAGAGAATCTGTATCAAGAAGGTGGTTCACCCAGTGTGGGGCTCAGCCATTGCACTCTGGCTGTGCTGACCCCTTGTGAATTTTCCAAATGTGGGAATCTCGATTGCAAAATTTATGGTAGTGGTCGTTTGCGCTTTACCCTGATGTCTTTGTTAATGATAAACCGTTGCTTGGCGGCAGGCTTAAGGATGACTTGAGTCAACTGACTGTGCTTATGGAGATCTTTGAAGTCAGTTGTGAAAGAGACTTTGTGGACCAATCGAAAGGTGGAAACATTTGTTTGTAGCAAAACATTGTTGGCATTTTGTCGAAACATTATGTTGCGAAATGCAGCATTGTATTTATGCCACGCTGGTACTTCAATCAAGAGATAGTTGAGAAGCCACTCTAACCCCCCCCGGTCATGATGTGTCATACGCGCCCCATGCGCTTCCAATATGAAATTGTCCATACATGCGTTCCTCCTTAGCACAGAACAATGCAATAGGTTTTCAACATCCAGAGCTTTTGTGTATTTATTGTGGCTAGTAGGATAGCTGCATGGGAAACTGTTGCTGATGATGTATTTGTCAGAAGTCATTGTATTTGTCCGTTTTTTCCCACAAGGCTGAAATATGTGCCCTCGCTTTGAAATGTTAGCAAGGTTTGTTTGTATTTCATCCAACTATCTGTGCTAAAAAGTGATGGCTACAGTATATGTAATTTCTTCCACTTTTTGAGTGAGCCAAAGTTCAAGCTGCTTATCTAATTGGTGAGAATGCAATGTCTGTTTATCAGACTCACTTTGACTTTATATGGTGTACCAAGAGATGTACCTTCGCTTACGGCCATACCAGCCTGAATACGCCCGATCTCGTCTGATCTCGGAAGCTAAGCAGGGTCGGGCCTGGTTAGTACTTGGATGGGAGACCGCCTGGGAATACCAGGTGCTGTAAGCCTTTTGTCCACTAGGGGGTGTGGCATTATTTCATCAGCAACACTGCCTTGTAGTAAGCATTTGATGCTGAATTGACTAAATGCAGCTTCTATGGGCTAGTCTCCCCTGCCCTTTTAATACGATCAAAGTTCCTTGTGTTGTCAGGGAGCAACTGCCTTTTATTCATAAGACAAATAAGAATATTGTTACTGAATGCAGCTTGTGTGTGCTCTGTGCTCCCTCGCCCTGTTCAAATGATCAAAGGAAATAATGCTGGTGAGGAGTGGAACTGGACTGGTGTCTGATGGCCCTGTGTTTTCCATGTTGGAATTACAACCCTTCTTTTATGGAGTAAATCAAAAGCACAAGAGAATCTGAGATGTTATCGATAATAAATCAATTGGTTTCATGCATTTGTCTGTGTGTGTGTGTGTGTGTCTGAATGTGATTGTATTTCGTCATATCGCAAACATTTGTGATATCAGATAGGTTAAGATATTAAAAAGTAATTGGTGATTTTTTCGACAGTGTTGCATGATGGGAATCTAGTGGTTCACTGATATAATCTAGTAAACAAAATAAACTACTTTTTCACCACTCTGTGTGCAAGTGCATTCCTAAACGGCATTTAACGCAGGTCGATGTGATATGATATTATCACAACAAAAAGTGGTTCCCGTTAGCGGAAAATGTTGGCACTGGAGAGACTTGCCCTCCACTAAGCAGAAGAGATACTGTGATCAAGAAGGTGGTTGACCCAGTGTGGGGCTCAGCCATTCCACTCTGGCTGGGCTGACCCCTTTTGAATTTTCCAAATGTGGGAATCTCGAATGCAATAATTTATGGTAGTGGTCGTTTGCGCTTTACCCTGATATCTTTGTTAATGATAAACCGTTGCTTGGCGGCAGGCTTAAGGATGACTTGAGTCAACCGACTGTGCTTATGGAGATCTTTGAAGTCAGTTGTGAAAGAGACTTTGTGGACCAATCGAAAGGTGGAAACATTTGTTTGTAGCAAAACATTGTTGGCATTTTGTCTAAACATTATGTTGCGAAATGCAGCATTGTATTTATGCCACGCTGGTACTTCAATCAAGAGATAGTTGAGAAGCCACTCTAACCCCCCCCGGTCATGATGTGTCATACGCGCCCCATGCGCTTCCAATATGAAATTGTCCATACATGCGTTCCTCCTTAGCACAGAACAATGCAATAGGTTTTCAACATCCAGAGCTTTTGTGTATTTATTGTGGCTAGTAGGATAGCTGCATGGGAAACTGTTGCTGATGATGTATTTGTCAGAAGTCATTGTATTTGTCCGTTTTTTCCCACAAGGCTGAAATATGTGCCCTCGCTTTGAAATGTTAGCAAGGTTTGTTTGTATTTCATCCAACTATCTGTGCTAAAAAGTGATGGCTACAGTATATGTAATTTCTTCCACTTTTTGAGTGAGCCAAAGTTCAAGCTGCTTATCTAATTGGTGAGAATGCAATGTCTGTTTATCAGACTCACTTTGACTTTATATGGTGTACCAAGAGATGTCCTTCGCTTACGGCCATACCAGCCTGAATACGCCCGATCTCGTCTGATCTCGGAAGCTAAGCAGGGTCGGGCCTGGTTAGTACTTGGATGGGAGACCGCCTGGGAATACCAGGTGCTGTAAGCCTTTTGTCCACTAGGGGGTGTGGCATTATTTCATCAGCAACACTGCCTTGTAGTAAGCATTTGATGCTGAATTGACTAAATGCAGCTTCTATGGGCTAGTCTCCCCTGCCCTTTTAATACGATCAAAGTTCCTTGTGTTGTCAGGGAGCAACTGCCTTTTATTGCATAAGACAAATAAGAATATTGTTACTGAATGCAGCTTGTGTGTGCTCTGTGCTCCCTCGCCCTGTTCAAATGATCAAAGGAAATAATGCTGGTGAGGAGTGGAACTGGACTGGTGTCTGATGGCCCTGTGTTTTCCATGTTGGAATTACAACCCTTCTTTTATGGAGTAAATCAAAAGCACAAGAGAATGTGAGATGTTATCGATAATAAATCAATTGGTTTCATGCATTTGTCTGTGTGTGTGTGTGTGTGTCTGAATGTGATTGTATTTCGTCATATCGCAAACATTTGTGATATCAGATAGGTTAAGATATTAAAAAGTAATTGGTGATTTTTTCGACAGTGTTGCATGATGGGAATCTAGTGGTTCACTGATATAATCTAGTAAACAAAATAAACTACTTTTTCACCACTCTGTGTGCAAGTGCATTCCTAAACGGCATTTAACGCAGGTCGATGTGATATGATATTATCACAACAAAAAGTGGTTCCCGTTAGCGGAAAATGTTGGCACTGGAGAGACTTGCCCTCCACTAAGCAGAAGAGATACTGTGATCAAGAAGGTGGTTGACCCAGTGTGGGGCTCAGCCATTCCACTCTGGCTGGGCTGACCCCTTTTGAATTTTCCAAATGTGGGAATCTCGAATGCAAAATTTATGGTAGTGGTCGTTTGCGCTTTACCCTGATATCTTTGTTAATGATAAACCGTTGCTTGGCGGCAGGCTTAAGGATGACTTGAGTCAACCGACTGTGCTTATGGAGATCTTTGAAGTCAGTTGTGAAAGAGACTTTGTGGACCAATCGAAAGGTGGAAACATTTGTTTGTAGCAAAACATTGTTGGCATTTTGTCTAAACATTATGTTGCGAAATGCAGCATTGTATTTATGCCACGCTGGTACTTCAATCAAGAGATAGTTGAGAAGCCACTCTAACCCCCCCCGGTCATGATGTGTCATACGCGCCCCATGCGCTTCCAATATGAAATTGTCCATACATGCGTTCCTCCTTAGCACAGAACAATGCAATAGGTTTTCAACATCCAGAGCTTTTGTGTATTTATTGTGGCTAGTAGGATAGCTGCATGGGAAACTGTTGCTGATGATGTATTTGTCAGAAGTCATTGTATTTGTCCGTTTTTTCCCACAAGGCTGAAATATGTGCCCTCGCTTTGAAATGTTAGCAAGGTTTGTTTGTATTTCATCCAACTATCTGTGCTAAAAAGTGATGGCTACAGTATATGTAATTTCTTCCACTTTTTGAGTGAGCCAAAGTTCAAGCTGCTTATCTAATTGGTGAGAATGCAATGTCTGTTTATCAGACTCACTTTGACTTTATATGGTGTACCAAGAGATGTTCCTTCGCTTACGGCCATACCAGCCTGAATACGCCCGATCTCGTCTGATCTCGGAAGCTAAGCAGGGTCGGGCCTGGTTAGTACTTGGATGGGAGACCGCCTGGGAATACCAGGTGCTGTAAGCCTTTTGTCCACTAGGGGGTGTGGCATTATTTCATCAGCAACACTGCCTTGTAGTAAGCATTTGATGCTGAATTGACTAAATGCAGCTTCTATGGGCTAGTCTCCCCTGCCCTTTTAATACGATCAAAGTTCCTTGTGTTGTCAGGGAGCAACTGCCTTTTATGCATAAGACAAATAAGAATATTGTTACTGAATGCAGCTTGTGTGTGCTCTGTGCTCCCTCGCCCTGTTCAAATGATCAAAGGAAATAATGCTGGTGAGGAGTGGAACTGGACTGGTGTCTGATGGCCCTGTGTTTTCCATGTTGGAATTACAACCCTTCTTTTATGGAGTAAATCAAAAGCACAAGAGAATGTGAGATGTTATCGATAATAAATCAATTGGTTTCATGCATTTGTCTGTGTGTGTGTGTGTGTGTGTCTGAATGTGATTGTATTTCGTCATATCGCAAACATTTGTGATATCAGATAGGTTAAGATATTAAAAAGTCATTGGTGATTTTTCTACAGTGTTGCATGATGGGAATCTAGTGGTTCACTGATATAATCTAGTAAACAAAATGAACTACTTTTTCACCACTCTGTCTGCAAGTGCATTCCTAAACGGCATTTAACGCAGGTCGATGTGATGTGATATTATCGGAACACAAAGTGGTTACCATTAGCCGAAAATGTTGGCACTGGAGACACTTGCCCTCCACCGATGACTATAACTCATACTTACCTGGCAAGGGAGATACCGTGATCAAGAAAGGCGGTTCACCCAGGGCGAGGCTTAGCCATTGCACGCCAGCTATGCTGACCCCTGTGAATTTCCCAAATGTGGAAATCTCGATTGCATAATTTATGGTAGTGGGGGACTGCGTCCGCGCTCTCCCCTGATGTCTTGTTTAATGACAAACCGTTGCTTGGCGGCAAGCTTGAGGATGACTTGAGCCAATTGCCCGTGCTTATGGAGATCTTTGAAGTCAGTTGTGAAAGACACTTTGTGGACCAATTGAAAGGTAGAAACATTTGTTTGTAGCAAAACATTGTTGGCATTTTGTCGAAACATTATGTTGCGAAATGCAGCATTGTATTTATGCCACGCTGGTACTTCAATCAAGAGATAGTTGAGAAGCCACTCTAACCCCCCCCGGTCATGATGTGTCATACGCGCCCCATGCGCTTCCAATATGAAATTGTCCATACATGCGTTCCTCCTTAGCACAGAACAATGCAATAGGTTTTCAACATCCAGAGCTTTTGTGTATTTATTGTGGCTAGTAGGATAGCTGCATGGGAAACTGTTGCTGATGATGTATTTGTCAGAAGTCATTGTATTTGTCCGTTTTTTCCCACAAGGCTGAAATATGTGCCCTCGCTTTGAAATGTTAGCAAGGTTTGTTTGTATTTCATCCAACTATCTGTGCTAAAAAGTGATGGCTACAGTATATGTAATTTCTTCCACTTTTTGAGTGAGCCAAAGTTCAAGCTGCTTATCTAATTGGTGAGAATGCAATGTCTGTTTATCAGACTCACTTTGACTTTATATGGTGTACCAAGAGATGT
>NW_024059564.1:212551-261625 GCF_016432855.1 Salvelinus namaycush | reverse complement strand
ACATTATTAAAGGAGAAACTACATTCAGAGAGATAGAGGGGTACACTGCCTCATAACACAGTATTATAGGAGAAACTACAGTCAGAGAGATAGAGGGGTACACTACCTCATAACACATTATTATACGAGAAACTACAGTCAGAGAGATAGAGGGTTACACTGGCTCATAACACATTATTATAGGAGAAACTACATTCAGAGAGATAGAGGGGTACACTGCCTCATAACACAGTATTATAGGAGAAACTACATTCAGAGAGATAGAGGGGTACACTGCCTCATAACACATTATTATAGGAGAAACTACATTCAGAGAGATAGAGGGTTACACTGCCTCATAACACATTATTATAGGAGAAACTACAGTCAGAGAGAAAGGGGTGTTACACTGGCTCATAACACAGTATTATAGGAGAAACTACAGTCAGAGAGATAGAGGGGTACACTGGCTCATAACACATTATTATAGGAGAAACTACAGTCAGAGAGATAGAGGGGTACACTGCCTCATAACACATTATTATAGGAGAAACTACATTCAGAGAGATAGAGGGGTACACTACCTCATAACACATTACTATAGGATAAACTACATTCAGAGAGATAGAGGGGTACACTGCCTCATAACACAGTATTATAGGAGAAACTACAGTCAGAGAGATAGAGGGGTACACTACCTCATAACACATTATTATAGGAGAAACTACAGTCAGAGAGATAGAGGGGTACACTGCCTCATAATACATTATTATAGGAGAAACTACAGTCAGAGAGATAGAGGGGTACACTGCCTCATAACACATTATTATAGGAGAAACTACATTCAGAGAGATAGAGGGGTACACTGCCTCATAACACAGTATTATAGGAGAAACTACAGTCAGAGAGATAGAGGGGTACACTACCTCATAACACATTATTATAGGAGAAACTACAGTCAGAGAGATAGAGGGGTACACTGGCTCATAACACATTATTATAGGAGAAACTACAGTCAGAGAGATAGAGGGTTAAACTGGCCTCACAACACATTATTATAGCATAAACTACAGTCAGAGAGATAGAGGGGTACACTGCCTCATAACACATTATTATAGGAGAAACTACATTCAGGGAGATATAGGGTTACACTGCCTCATAACACATTATTATAGGAGAAACTACATTCAGAGAGATAGAGGGTTACACTGGCTCATAACACATTATTATAGGAGAAACTACATTCAGAGAGATAGAGGGGTACACTGCCTCATAACACATTATTATAGGAGAAACTACATTCAGAGAGATAGAGGGGTACACTGCCTCATAACACATTATTATAGGAGAAACTACATTCAGAGAGATAGAGGGTTACACTGCCTCATAACACAGTATTATAGGAGAAACTACAGTCAGAGAGATAGAGGGGTACACTGGCTCATAACACATTATTATAGGAGAAACTACAGTCAGAGAGATAGAGGGGTACACTGCCTCATAACACATTATTATAGGAGAAACTACATTCAGAGAGATAGAGGGGTACACTACCTCATAACACATTATTATAGGAGAAACTACAGTCAGAGAGATAGAGGGGTACACTGCCTCATAACACATTATTATAGGAGAAACTACATTCAGAGAGATAGAGGGGTACACTACCTCATAACACATTATTATAGGAGAAACTACAGTCAGAGAGATAGAGGGGTACACTGCCTCATAACACATTATTATAGGAGAAACTACAGTCAGAGAGATAGAGGGGTACACTGGCCTCACAACACATTATTATAGGAGAAACTACATTCAGAGAGATAGAGGGGTACACTGCCTCACAACACATTATTATAGGAGAAACTACATTCAGAGAGATAGAGGGGTACACTGGCCTCATAACACATTATTATAGGAGAAACTACATTCAGAGAGATAGAGGGGTACACTGGCCTCATAACAGATTATTATAGGAGAAACTACAGTCAGAGAGATAGAGGGTTACACTGCCTCATAACACATTATTATAGGAGAAACTACATTCAGAGAGATAGAGGGGTACACTGGCCTCATAACACATTATTATAGGAGAAACTACAGTCAGAGAGATAGAGGGGTACACTGCCTCATAACACATTATTATAGGAGAAACTACATTCAGAGAGATAGAGGGGTACACTGCCTCATAACACAGTATTATAGGAGAAACTACAGTCAGAGAGATAGAGGGGTACACTACCTCATAACACATTATTATAGGAGAAACTACAGTCAGAGAGATAGAGGGTTAAACTGGCCTCACAACACATTATTATAGCATAAACTACAGTCAGAGAGATAGAGGGGTACACTGCCTCATAACACATTATTATAGGAGAAACTACAGTCAGAGAGATAGAGGGGTACACTACCTCATAACACATTATTATAGGAGAAACTACATTCAGAGAGATAGAGGGGTACACTGCCTCATAACACATTATTATAGGAGAAACTACATTCAGAGAGATAGAGGGTTACACTGCCTTATAACACATTATTATAGGAGAAACTACATTCAGAGAGATAGAGGGTTACACTGCCTTATAACACATTATTATAGGAGAAACTACAGTCAGAGAGATAGAGGGGTACACTGCCTCACAACACATTATTATAGGAGAAACTACATTCAGAGAGATAGAGGGGTACACTGCCTCATAACACATTATTATAGGAGAAACTACATTCAGAGAGATAGAGGGGTACACTGCCTTATAACACATTATTATAGGAGAAACTACATTCAGGGAGATAGAGGGTTACACTGCCTCATAACACATTATTATAGGAGAAACTACATTCAGAGAGAGAGGGGTACACTGGCCTCATAACACATTATTATAGGAGAAACTACATTCAGAGAGATAGAGGGGTACACTGGCCTCATAACACAGTATTATAGGAGAAACTACAGTCAGAGAGATAGAGGGGTACACTGCCTCATAACACATTATTATAGGAGAAACTACATTCAGGGAGATAGAGGGTTACACTGCCTCATAACACATTATTATAGGAGAAACTACATTCAGAGAGAGAGGGGTACACTGGCCTCATAACACAGTATTATAGGAGAAACTACAGTCAGAGAGATAGAGGGGTTCACTACCTCATAACACATTATTATAGGAGAAACTACAGCCAGAGAGATAGACGGGTACACTGCCTCATAACACATTATTATAGGAGAAACTACATTCAGAGAGATAGAGGTTTACACTGCCTCATAACACAGTATTATAGGAGAAACTACATTCAGAGAGATAGAGGGTTACACTGGCTCATAACACATTATTATAGGAGAAACTACAGTCAGAGAGATAGAGGGTTAAACTGGCCTCACAACACATTATTATAGCATAAACTACAGTCAGAGAGATAGAGGGGTACACTACCTCATAACACATTATTATAGGATAAACTACATTCAGAGAGATAGAGGGGTACACTGCCTCATAACACATTATTATAGGAGAAACTACATTCAGAGAGATAGAGGGGTACACTGCCTCACAACACAGTATTATAGGAGAAACTACAGTCAGAGAGATAGAGGGGTACACTACCTCATAACACATTATTATAGGAGAAACTACAGTCAGGGAGATAGAGGGTTAAACTGGCCTCACAACACATTATTATAGCATAAACTACAGTCAGAGAGAGAGGGGTACACTGGCCTCATAACACAGTATTATAGGAGAAACTACAGTCAGAGAGATAGTGGGGTACACTGCCTCATAACACAGTATTATAGGAGAAACTACAGTCAGAGAGATAGAGGGGTACACTACCTCATAACACATTATTATAGGAGAAACTACAGTCAGAGAGATAGACGGGTACACTGCCTCATAACACATTATTATAGGAGAAACTACATTCAGAGATATAGAGGGGTACACTGCCTCATAACACATTATTATAGGAGAAACTACATTCAGAGAGATAGAGGGGTACACTACCTCATAACACATTATTATAGGAGAAACTACATTCAGAGAGATAGAGGGGTACACTGCCTCATAACACATTATTATAGGAGAAACTACATTCAGAGAGATAGAGGGTTACACTGCCTTATAACACATTATTATAGGAGAAACTACATTCAGAGAGATAGAGGGTTACACTGCCTTATAACACATTATTATAGGAGAAACTACAGTCAGAGAGATAGAGGGGTACACTGCCTCATAACACATTATTATAGGATAAACTACATTCAGAGAGATAGAGGGGTACACTGCCTCATAACACATTATTATAGGAGAAACTACATTCAGAGAGATAGAGGGGTACACTGCCTCATAACACATTATTATAGGAGAAACTACATTCAGGGAGATAGAGGGTTACACTGCCTCATAACACATTATTATAGGAGAAACTACATTCAGAGAGAGAGGGGTACACTGGCCTCATAACACATTATTATAGGAGAAACTACATTCAGAGAGATAGAGGGGTACACTGGCCTCATAACACAGTATTATAGGAGAAACTACAGTCAGAGAGATAGAGGGGTACACTGCCTCATAACACATTATTATAGGAGAAACTACAGTCAGAGAGATAGAGGGTTACACTGGCTCATAACACATTATTATAGGAGAAACTACATTCAGAGAGATAGAGGGGTACACTGCCTCATAACACAGTATTATAGGAGAAACTACATTCAGAGAGATAGAGGGGTACACTGCCTCATAACACATTATTATAGGAGAAACTACATTCAGAGAGATAGAGGGTTACACTGCCTCATAACACATTATTATAGGAGAAACTACAGTCAGAGAGAAAGGGGTGTTACACTGGCTCATAACACAGTATTATAGGAGAAACTACAGTCAGAGAGATAGAGGGGTACACTGGCTCATAACACATTATTATAGGAGAAACTACAGTCAGAGAGATAGAGGGGTACACTGCCTCATAACACATTATTATAGGAGAAACTACATTCAGAGAGATAGAGGGGTACACTACCTCATAACACATTATTATAGGATAAACTACATTCAGAGAGATAGAGGGGTACACTGCCTCATAACACAGTATTATAGGAGAAACTA
This sequence comes from Salvelinus namaycush, assembly GCF_016432855.1. Taxonomy (NCBI): domain Eukaryota; kingdom Metazoa; phylum Chordata; class Actinopteri; order Salmoniformes; family Salmonidae; genus Salvelinus; species Salvelinus namaycush. Next base: position 256,523 of record NW_024059564.1, on the reverse strand, counting down.
CAGTCAGAGAGATAGAGGGGTACACTACCTCATAACACATTATTATAGGAGAAACTACAGTCAGAGAGATAGAGGGGTACACTGCCTCATAATACATTATTATAGGAGAAACTACAGTCAGAGAGATAGAGGGGTACACTGCCTCATAACACATTATTATAGGAGAAACTACATTCAGAGAGATAGAGGGGTACACTGCCTCATAACACAGTATTATAGGAGAAACTACAGTCAGAGAGATAGAGGGGTACACTACCTCATAACACATTATTATACGAGAAACTACAGTCAGAGAGATAGAGGGGTACACTGGCTCATAACACATTATTATAGGAGAAACTACAGTCAGAGAGATAGAGGGTTAAACTGGCCTCACAACACATTATTATAGCATAAACTACAGTCAGAGAGATAGAGGGGTACACTGCCTCATAACACATTATTATAGGAGAAACTACAGTCAGAGAGATAGAGGGGTACACTGCCTCATAACACATTATTATAGCATAAACTACAGTCAGAGAGATAGAGGGGTACACTGCCTCATAACACATTATTATAGGATAAACTACAGTCAGAGAGATAGAGGGGTACACTGGCCTCATAACACACTATTTCAACTCAGGTCTAAAAACAACCCCTATCCTCCTTCGCCTCGTCCATACACCTATAACAGAGTTCCCCAACAGGAGGCCCGCGGCCCGAATTTGGCCCGCTGGTGGTTTTATTTGGTCCCCCAAGTCAACAAATTATTAGTAATTCTGTTATGGCCCCCCGACCATCCGCTCAAGAACAAATCGGCCCGAGGCTGAATATAGTTGATGATCCCTGACCTCTAACCTGTCTGACACTAGATATGGGTTAGCACCTTATGTAGTCTGCTGAATGGGCTACAACACAGTGTAAACACCAGCCACGTGTCTCCTCCTACGCATCTCTAACATCACACAAAGTGAGTTAGCCCCCCCATCTAAATGGAAAAGTGCTGTGTTGGCTGATTGAATAAGTGAAATGTTAATCTGCGTTAGACACGGCACCTCCTCATTTCAGAGTAAATCAGCAGAAAAGGGGGAGCGAGCAGCAATGCAACACCCCTCTTCAAGTCTCTGGATTAGCTACCTGATCAAAGAACGGCAGGCTTTGAAACATCTGATCAAAAGACAGAAATTAGCCTGAGAAAATAAAACGCACTTCACCATTTGCATGTGAATATAGGTGGATCGACCCCATTGGCCCTGGTTCAAGACATAAAGATGACAGATAAAGAAGAAGTAGAGTAGGGAGTGAGATTGTTTCTGCTGCCATGACAACCAGGCTGTACCAGCGTTCCCCGTGGGACCTGAGGAGGTGCAGCGGGACACTTCCACCAAAAATCACCCCCATGTCCCGCTCGCTCACAGTGTGTGTGTGTGTGTGTGTGTGTGTGTGTGTGTGTGTGTGTGTGTGTGTGTGTGTGTGTGTGTGTGTGTGTGTGTGTGTGTGTGCCGGTATGTGTGTGTGTGTGCCGGTATGTGTGTGTGTGTGTGTGTGTGTGTGTGTGTGTGTGTGTGTGTGTGTGTGTGTGTGTGTGTGTGTGTGTGTGTGTGTGTGTGTGTGTGTGTGTGTGTGTGTGTGTGTGTAATAAACAATGTATGTCTGTGAGTGCTGACTGTGGTTAAGGGCCCATAACTCTGTCTGTGACTGATGTGACACCCAGCGTTTAACTGGTTGCCCCGGAGGCAGCAGCATAGGCCAGGGAACGCTTGAACAAACACACACACACTAAGTTAAGCTACAGCAACCTACACACACACACTGAGGAACAACACAAACACATGTGCAGTGCTACACACACGTACATTCTCATGCAGAGCTATAGTCGAACAACAGTGAAACGCACAGAAACAGCAATCCTGACCTTCCAACCAGGAAGAAAAACCACTTTACGAGGTCCTTAACTTCCATAAATCATGACCTCTGAACCAGAGGGCCTCAGTCATGTGATCTCACTCTAATCCATCAATCATCAGCCATCCAATCAATCAAATGTTATTTGTAATGGCAGCAGGCAGTGTGCCAAGTCTCAGTGCTCTTCTCCTCTCTGGCGACAGCTGCTGTGGAAAGTAGCTTTGACCTTTTCCCAACAACTATTATGGTCAAGAAGAACAACGTACTGTAGCCTACCAATGTCTAATCAATCATTCACGTTTTACTGACCTCTCCAATCATGCCGTTCCACACTCCATCTATCTTCTTCCCGTGCTTTCCGTTGGTCACCAGGTAGAGGTCATAGGTGAAACCAACGATCTTGGCCAATCGTTTGAGGATGTCGATGCAGAAGCCCTTACAGCACTGTTTCTTTGGGGGATCCTGGACAGGAATACTGGAGGGAGGAAGGAAGAGGGAAACGAGGTGCAGGAGAGGAAAGAGAGAGAGAGAGAGAGAGAGAGAGAGAGAGAGAGAGAGAGAGAGAGAGAGAGAGAGAGAGAGAGAGAGAAAGAGGGAGAGAAAGAGGGAGTGAGTGAGAGAAAGTGGGAGAGTGAGAGAATATATAACATTTAAAATATGTTGTTATATTTAAGACAAAGAATGTCTCTCTTCCTCAGTCAGGGCCACACTCCATACAGGACATCACAGTTATGGATTATGACTTTAAGTGAGAGTCAAATTGTGCTGCCACATGATAATTGTGCTCATCCTTCCTAGAGGTGGTGAACCGTGAGGCGTGGACCTCTACTGCAGCTCTATTGTGTTTGTGTCCAATTCAACCCCCATATATCTTCAACTGAATCACATATAACCCTATACACCATCTGGGCTCACACTCACCACTACACGATCGAGAAGGATGAGAGGTTATGTGGAGAGTGGAGGGTTAATATGTGATTTGTTTGTGTTCAATACACCATGAAAGTGATTATGTCATATGTTGACACCATGTGATCATTACACTGGAGACACATGATATTATGAAGTTTGATCTGTGAAAAACGACAGTTCCCTTTTGCTGATGTGTTTGGCTCCAGGGGGGTCTTGTTGCCACTGTACTGTATGTGTGTCACTAGGGGATGACCCGTATTTTACTGTGTCCTCCAAGACCCTGGACAGTCCCCTGATGAAGTGTCCCAGGGTAAGGAATGTATTTTATTGTGTATTGGACAGGGACATAATTGTCTAATTTGACCCGTCACCCCTGCCTTCTGACCTGGCGTTGAGGGGTCGTCGGCAGGGTACAGAGTCTCTGATGCAGGTGTTGGAGGCGGCATCAGCCAGCTCCACGATGACAAACGGACGTTCCTCCAGAGTGACCACGCGCAGGTGCTGTGCGCCATCAGGCGGTTGGAGGAATGGACCGTAACGCGACCACGCTGGATAAACCAAATCCAACTTACCGTTCTCCCACATCCCTACCTGGGGAAACAGAAGGGAGTGGGTTAGACAGGACACACACAAACACACTCCCATCAACCAACCCCTGTCACATCAGTCACAGCTTTCCTGTTTTGCATGTTATTTCGGCATTAATACGTGTCACATATCAGTTTGCAAACAATGTAAAAAAATATATATCATTGAGTTAATAAAGCCGCATACGAATATGGTCTCTTTTTTGTTTTCTTGAGTAAGGCAGCTCCAAAATGCAGGTGTTTCAGCCTAGCTAAGTGCTTTCTGTGGTGGTGGGGCGGGACAGCAGAAAATACGGAGCATTGCGCCATTATTGGCTCAGTGTTCCGTCACTCATGGGAATACTATGTCACCGCCATGTCTAGAGCTAGAAGATTCTTGCCCCTTGGGTGCTGCCATAGAGTTACATTAGAAGTGCCCATCCAAGAAGGCCATTGGCCACAGATAAAATGAAGTCAAATCACATTATATCTACTGTAGCTTTGATTGGACTGATCATGTCAACATCATACTTTCAAAATCTTAGGTAGCAAGCTAGACAAGCAGTCATCATCATGAATCACGTCGACAATCTACTGGAAAATCCTTTCTTCCAGTTCCCAGTTGTTTTGAAAGCATCCAGAGAATAACAGACTTTGATGACATAGTTTGATGACAAAATTTGCCCACGAAGGGCCGCCGGGCCACCGTCCTGTTCAAGTGAACACAGCACAACAAGGTGAGTCCAAAAATGTATTGTATGCTGATGCATAAATTATGTAATATGCCAAGGAGATATGTATACTGTAGCTAAGAAAGTACTACTAAGTGTATGTTGTGTAGTAAGTTGTTAGTGGCCCATGTGCCTCACCCTAATAATTTGGTCTATTTTCACCTATTAATTTCACCTACTGTTCTGACTTGGTGGTGTATATCTAGCCTATAACCTGTTTTTCAGAAATATAATCATTGAATATTGTAAGAGCTATCCTACAGTTCTGACTTGGTGTACAGGGAGAACGCTGTAAGAACGGCCCATGTTCTGAATTCTGATGCTGTACATTTCAAAAGTGCTGAACAAATAGTTATAATGACTACGTCTATCCTAGTTCGCTCATTAATGTCACAATCGAAATTACGCATTGCCTTATCCGCTTGTCGTCCCCTTATGCCATAGTTTGTACTGTACATCTCAATTGTCAGTAGAAACCACATTTGTTTAAGCAAGTCAGCCATATCAGCTATGTATTTTTAAAAGGCAGTAAATGAGGCTGAATGAACTGTTTCGCTGCCAGACAAGGCTCCGCTGAAAGCCAGGTGTAGCAGTGGTAATGTGTTTGGACTGCTGTTGGAACAGCTTTATGTAGGCCCTAACAGTTTGTGGGCACCGTTTGTCACCGTTATAGTGCAATTCATGTATTGTTTAGTGTTGTGTTGTGTAGTGGCTTTGCTGGCATACATCCCACATTACATTTTTTCCCCCACCAAGATTGACATGCTAAAATCGCCACTGAGTGTGCCATCCAGTTTATTATATTGTACTGTACTGTATGTGAACCAGTGAGTAGAGAAACAACAGGTCTGACAGCGTTTCAACCACATCCACCTCAGACGAAACAGACAGTCAACCGACAGGAAGAGAACATTCAGACCCAGGATTCTCTCAACGACACGCTCGCTCGCACACACACACACACACACACACACACACACACACACACACACACACACACACACACACACACACACACACACACACACACACACACACACACACACACACACACACACACACACACACACACAGCCAAACCAGGGGTATTGAGATAGCGGTAATCCACACACTGCCATAAAGAGTTTTTCCAATTTAAGCAACGAGAGACACATAAAGAAGACCTCACACTAGAACTGAACAACAGTGTTCCCTTCAGACTGAGGTCTTTCAACAGACCTAAAGTCTTTGTCTTGCCACTATTGAGTGCAGTGATCTGGAGAAGGAGTACTGTAGCCTGGGATTGAATATAGTGTACCAAGCTGATGTTCTGACTGAATAACTTTAACCACATGAACCAGCCACTAGATCAGCTGCAGGACAGATATACACTGCTCAAAAAAATAAAGGGAACACTTAAACAACACAATGTAACTCCAAGTCAATCACACTTCTGTGAAATCAAACTGTCCATATAGGAAGCAACACTGATTGACAATAAATTTCACATGCTGTTGTGCAAATGGAATAGACAAAAGGTGGAAATTATAGGCAATTAGCAAGACACCCCCAATAAAAGAGTGGTTCTGCAGGTGGTGACCACAGACCACTTCTCAGTTCCTATGCTTCCTGGCTGATGTTTTGGTCACTTTTGAATGCTGGCGGTGCTTTCACTCTAGTGGTAGCATGAGACGGAGTCTAAAACCCACACAAGTGGCTCAGGTAGTGCAGCTCATCCAGGATGGCACATCAATGCGAGCTGTGGCAAGAAGGTTGCTGTGTCTCTCAGCATAGTGTCCAGAGCATGGAGGCGCTACCAGGAGACAGGCCAGTACATCAGGAGACGTGGAGGAGGGCGTAGGAGGGCAACAATCCAGCAGCAGGACCGCTACCTCCACCTTTGTGCAAGGAGGAGCACTGCCAGAGCCCTGCAAAATGACCTCCAGCAGGCCACAAATGTGCATAATCAGCAACGTTCAAAGCCCTTGTGCAGTGTTTCTTTAGTAGGAACAAGTTGTCAGAGCTTTCTGTTTGTTGATGATGTTAAACAACGTTAAGTACCATAGTGAATGCTGCTGTGCTAGACTAGCAGTGTTGTTCCCACAGAGGACAGGAGAGCAGTGTTAGTGCTGGGTAATGCCTAGCAGTGTTGCTCCCACAGAGGACAGGAGAGCAGTGTTAGTGCTGGGTAATGTCTAGCAGTGTTGTTCCCACAGAGGACAGGAGAGCAGTGTTAGTGCTGGGTAATGTCTAGCAGTGTTGTTCCCACAGAGGACAGGAGAGCAGTGTTAGTGCTGGGTAATGTCTAGCAGTGTTGTTCCCACAGAGGACAGGAGAGCAGTGTTAGTGCTGGGTAATGCCTAGCAGTGTTGTTCCCACAGAGGACAGGAGAGCAGTGTTAGTGCTGGGTAATGTTTAGCAGTGTTGTTCCCACAGAGGACAGGAGAGCAGTGTTAGTGCTGGGTAATGACTAGCAGTGTTGTTCCCACAGAGGACAGGAGAGCAGTGTTAGTGCTGGGTAATGACTAGCAGTGTTGTTCCCACAGAGGACAGGAGAGCAGTGTTAGTGCTGGGTAATGTCTAGCAGTGTTGTTCCCACAGAGGACAGGAGAGCAGTGTTAGTGCTGGGTAATGACTAGCAGTGTTGTTCCCACAGAGGACAGGAGAGCAGTGTTAGTGCTGGGTAATGACTAGCAGTGTTGTTCCCACAGAGGACAGGAGAGCAGTGTTAGTGCTGGGTAATGTCTAGCAGTGTTGTTCCCACAGAGGACAGGAGAGCAGTGTTAGTGCTGGGTAATGTCTAGCAGTGTTGTTCCCACAGAGGACAGGAGAGCAGTGTTAGTGCTGGGTAATGTCTAGCAGTGTTGTTCCCACAGAGGACAGGAGAGCAGTGTTAGTGCTGGGTAATGTTTAGCAGTGTTGTTCCCACAGAGGACAGGAGAGCAGTGTTAGTGCTGGGTAATGCCTAGCAGTGTTGTTCCCACAGAGGACAGGAGAGCAGTGTTAGTGCTGGGTAATGACTAGCAGTGTTGTTCCCACAGAGGACAGGAGAGCAGTGTTAGTGCTGGGTAATGACTAGCAGTGTTGTTCCCACAGAGGACAGGAGAGCAGTGTTAGTGCTGGGTAATGTCTAGCAGTGTTGTTCCCACAGAGGACAGGAGAGCAGTGTTAGTGCTGGGTAATGACTAGCAGTGTTGTTCCCACAGAGGACAGGAGAGCAGTGTTAGTGCTGGGTAATGTTTAGCAGTGTTGTTCCCACAGAGGACAGGAGAGCAGTGTTAGTGCTGGGTAATGACTAGCAGTGTTGTTCCCACAGAGGACAGGAGAGCAGTGTTAGTGCTGGGTAATGACTAGCAGTGTTGTTCCCACAGAGGACAGGAGAGCAGTGTTAGTGCTGGGTAATGACTAGCAGTGTTGTTCCCACAGAGGACAGGAGAGCAGTGTTAGTGCTGGGTAATGTCTAGCAGTGTTGTTCCCACAGAGGACAGGAGAGCAGTGTTAGTGCCGGGTAATGACTAGCAGTGTTGTTCCCACAGAGGACAGGAGAGCAGTGTTAGTGCTGGGTAATGACTAGCAGTGTTGTTCCCACAGAGGACAGGAGAGCAGTGTTAGTGCTGGGTAATGACTAGCAGTGTTGTTCCCACAGAGGACAGGAGAGCAGTGGTAGTGCTGGGTAATGTCTAGCAGTGTTGTTCCCACAGAGGACAGGAGAGCAGTGTTAGTGCTGGGTAATGACTAGCAGTGTTGTTCCCACAGAGGACAGGAGAGCAGTGTTAGTGCTGGGTAATGTCTAGCAGTGTTGTTCCCACAGAGGACAGGAGAGCAGTGTTAGTGCTGGGTAATGACTAGCAGTGTTGTTCCCACAGAGGACAGGAGAGCAGTGTTAGTGCTGGGTAATGTCTAGCAGTGTTGTTCCCACAGAGGACAGGAGAGCAGTGTTAGTGCTGGGTAATGTCTAGCAGTGTTGTTCCCACAGAGGACAGGAGAGCAGTGTTAGTGCTGGGTAATGACTAGCAGTGTTGTTCCCACAGAGGACAGGAGAGCAGTGTTAGTGCTGGGTAATGACTAGCAGTGTTGTTCCCACAGAGGACAGGAGAGCAGTGTTAGTGCTGGGTAATGACTAGCAGTGTTGTTCCCACAGAGGACAGGAGAGCAGTGTTAGTGCTGGGTAATGACTAGCAGTGTTGTTCCCACAGAGGACAGGAGAGCAGTGTTAGTGCTGGGTAATGACTAGCAGTGTTGTTCCCACAGAGGACAGGAGAGCAGTGTTAGTGCTGGGTAATGCCTAGCAGTGTTGTTCCCACAGAGGACAGGAGAGCAGTGTTAGTGCTGGGTAATGTCTAGCAGTGTTGTTCCCACAGAGGACAGGAGAGCAGTGTTAGTGCTGGGTAATGACTAGCAGGGTTGTTCCCACAGAGGACAGGAGAGCAGTGTTAGTGCTGGGTAATGACTAGCAGTGTTGTTCCCACAGAGGACAGGAGAGCAGTGTTAGTGCTGGGTAATGTCTAGCAGTGTTGTTCCCACAGAGGACAGGAGAGCAGTGTTAGTGCTGGGTAATGACTAGCAGTGTTGTTCCCACAGAGGACAGGAGAGCAGTGTTAGTGCTGGGTAATGACTAGCAGTGTTGTTCCCACAGAGGACAGGAGAGCAGTGTTAGTGCTGGGTAATGTCTAGCAGTGTTGTTCCCACAGAGGACAGGAGAGCAGTGTTAGTGTTGGGTAATGTTTAGAAGTGTTGTTCCCACAGAGGACAGGAGAGCAGTGTTAGTGCTGGGTAATGACTAGCAGTGTTGTTCCCACAGAGGACAGGAGAGCAGTGTTAGTGCTGGGTAATGACTAGCAGTGTTGTTCCCACAGAGGACAGGAGAGCAGTGTTAGTGCTGGGTAATGTCTAGCAGTGTTGTTCCCACAGAGGACAGGAGAGCAGTGTTAGTGCTGGGTAATGTTTAGCAGTGTTGTTCCCACAGAGGACAGGAGAGCAGTGTTAGTGCTGGGTAATGTTCTGCAGTGTTGTTCCCACAGAGGACAGGAGAGCAGTGTTAGTGCTGGGTAATGTCTAGCAGTGTTGTTCCCACAGAGGACAGGAGAGCAGTGTTAGTGCTGGGTAATGACTAGCAGTGTTGTTCCCACAGAGGACAGGAGAGCAGTGTTAGTGCTGGGTAATGACTAGCAGTGTTGTTCCCACAGAGGACAGGAGAGCAGTGTTAGTGCTGGGTAATGTTTAGCAGTGTTGTTCCCACAGAGGACAGGAGAGCAGTGTTAGTGCTGGGTAATGTTCTGCAGTGTTGTTCCCACAGAGGACAGGAGAGCAGTGTTAGTGCTGGGTAATGACTAGCAGTGTTGTTCCCACAGAGGACAGGAGAGCAGTGTTAGTGCTGGGTAATGACTAGCAGTGTTGTTCCCACAGAGGACAGGAGAGCAGTGTTAGTGCTGGGTAATGTCTAGCAGTGTTTTTTCCACAGAGGACAGGAGAGCAGTGTTAGTGCTGGGTAATGTCTAGCAGTGTTGTTCCCACAGAGGACAGGAGAGCAGTGTTAGTGCTGGGTAATGTCTAGCAGTGTTGTTCCCACAGAGGACAGGAGAGCAGTGTTAGTGCTGGGTAATGTTTAGCAGTGTTGTTCCCACAGAGGACAGGAGAGCAGTGTTAGTGCTGGGTAATGTTTAGCAGTGTTGTTCCCACAGAGGACAGGAGAGCAGTGTTAGTGCTGGGTAATGTCTAGCAGTGTTGTTCCCACAGAGGACAGGAGAGCAGTGTTAGTGCTGGGTAATGTCTAGCAGTGTTGTTCCCACAGAGGACAGGAGAGCAGTGTTAGTGCTGGGTAATGACTAGCAGTGTTGTTCCCACAGAGGACAGGAGAGCAGTGTTAGTGCTGGGTAATGTCTAGCAGTGTTGTTCCCACAGAGGACAGGAGAGCAGTGTTAGTGCTTGGTAATGTTTAGCAGTGTTGTTCCCACAGAGGACAGGAGAGCAGTGTTAGTGCTGGGTAATGTTCTGCAGTGTTGTTCCCACAGAGGACAGGAGAGCAGTGTTAGTGCTGGGTAATGTCTAGCAGTGTTGTTCCCACAGAGGACAGGAGAGCAGTGTTAGTGCTGGGTAATGACTAGCAGTGTTGTTCCCACAGAGGACAGGAGAGCAGTGTTAGTGCTGGGTAATGTCTAGCAGTGTTGTTCCCACAGAGGACAGGAGAGCAGTGTTAGTGCTGGGTAATGACTAGCAGTGTTGTTCCCACAGAGGACAGGAGAGCAGTGTTAGTGCTGGGTAATGACTAGCAGTGTTGTTCCCACAGAGGACAGGAGAGCAGTGTTAGTGCTGGGTAATGACTAGCAGTGTTGTTCCCACAGAGGACAGGAGAGCAGTGTTAGTGCTGGGTAATGTCTAGCAGTGTTGTTCCCACAGAGGACAGGAGAGCAGTGTTAGTGCTGGGTAATGCAGTGTTCTGCAGTGTTTCTGTGTTCTAAGCCGGAGCTGGGCGCTCCCCTCCCGGGTGCTAGGTAATGGTGCAGTTATTGTAAAGAGAACATTAAATATTCAGTGAGAGCCAACAGCGTGGATGTACAGAATAGGCATATAGAGATGTCTTATCCGCTTTGTGTGTGTATGTGTGTGTGTGTATGTGTGGTGTGTGTATGTGTTTGTGTGGTGTGTATGTGTGTGTATATGTGTGTGGTGTGTGTATGTGTGGTGTGTGTATGTGTTTGTGTGGTGTGTATGTGTGTATATGTGTGTGGTGTGTGTATGTGTGTGTGTGGTGTTTGTGTGGTATGTGTGTGTGGTGTGTCTGTGTGTGCGTACTATAAGTGTGTATGTATACAGTATGTAGGAATATGTGTGTGTGTGTGTGTGTGGGTCTGTATGTGGGTCTGTATGTGTGTGTGTGTCTGTGTGTGTATATGTGTGTGTCTTATCCTGGGTTTGCTCTAAGACTGAGGGGCAGTGCAGAGCTCCTAATTGAAAGGGTTTCAAAGGAAATGGCAGAAGTCAGCATGTTACAACACGCTGAAACTGGACTCTGGTGGACTGTTACAATCAGCAGGAGGCTGAGATCCACCACTGTGTGTGTGTGTGTGTGTGTGTGTGTGTGTGTGTGTGTGTGTGTGTGTGTGTGTGTGTGTGTGTGTGTGTGTGTGTGTGTGTGTGTGTGTGTGTGTGTGTGTGTGTGTGTCGGTGTGTGTCGGTGTGTGTCGGTGTGTGTGTGTGTCTGTGTGTCTGTGTGTTTGTGTGTGCGTGTGTGTGTGTGTGGCGGAATGTAGATGTGTGGGATGGAAGGTGTGTGTGTTTAACAAAGAGCATTCTGAGCGTCTCCCTCTACACTGATAGTGACAGCGGTAAAACCCAGCAGTATTAAACAGGAAAAAGCACACAGCACATCTCCAACAGGTGACAGGGGCTGGTATTAGGGCTTTCTGAACAAAACACAGCTTTATAAAATATGCATGACATGTCAGGAGCGATGTAGCGGGCTACGCATACACACACACACACACACACACACACACACACACACACACACACACACACACACACACACACACACACACACACACACACACACACACACACACACACACACACACACACACCCCACGGCACAGTGCAGCTACGCTAGCTCCAGGAGCCAGATGCTAATGAGGCAAAGCAGTAAGTGTCATGTCAGGCTAGTTGTCTTTTATGTTCTCTCACGTCCTGCTCAGGTGTTTTCCTTCTAACACCACACACAGGCCACGGCTCAACACGCTGTTGTCTGCCCTTTAAACGAGCCCAACCTACCAACCAACCAATCAGCCATCCAACAGATGTAGGTTTGCATCACTACATGTAGACTACATTGTTATTTAGCTCCTGTCTGCTGAGCAGCAGGAAGCTAGATGTACCTATGGAATCCTGTCATGGCTAACACCTCTAATATAGGTTGAGGCTAGATGTACCTATGGAATCCTGTCATGGCTAACACCTCTAATATAGGTTGAGGCTAGATGTACCTATGGAATCCTGCCATGGCTAACACCTCTAATATAGGTTGAGGCTAGATGTACCTATGGAATCCTGTCATGGCTAACACCTCTAATATAGGTTGAGGCTAGATGTACCTATGGGATCCTGTCATGGCTAACACCTCTAATATAGGTTGAGGCTAGATGTACCTATGGAATCCTGTCATGGCTAACACCTCTAATATAGGTTGAGGCTAGATGTACCTATGGAATCCTGTCATGGCTAACACCTCTAATATAGGTTGAGGCTAGATGTACCTATGGGATCCTGTCATGGCTAACACCTCTAATATAGGTTGAGGCTAGATGTACCTATGGAATCCTGTCATGGCTAACACCTCTAATATAGGTTGAGGCTAGATGTACCTATGGAATCCTGCCATGGCTAACACCTCTAATATAGGTTGAGGCTAGATGTACCTATGGAATCCTGTCATGGCTAACACCTCTAATATAGGTTGAGGCTAGATGTACCTATGGAATCCTGCCATGGCTAACACCTCTAATATAGGTTGAGGCTAGATGTACCTATGGAATCCTGTCATGGCTAACACCTCTAATATAGGTTGAGGCTAGATGTACCTATGGAATCCTGCCATGGCTAACACCTCTAATATAGGTTGAGGCTAGATGTACCTATGGAATCCTGTCATGGCTAACAACTCTAATATAGGTTGAGGCTAGATGTACCTATGGAATCCTGCCATGGCTAACACCTCTAATATAGGTTGAGGCTAGATGTACCTATGGAATCCTGCCATGGCTAACACCTCTAATATAGGTTGAGGCTAGATGTACCTATGGAATCCTGCCATGGCTAACACCTCTAATATAGGTTGAGGCTAGATGTACCTATGGAATCCTGTCATGGCTAACACCTCTAATATAGGTTGAGGCTAGATGTACCTATGGAATCCTGCCATGGCTAACACCTCTAATATAGGTTGAGGCTAGATGTACCTATGGAATCCTGTCATGGCTAACACCTCTAATATAGGTTGAGGCTAGATGTACCTATGGAATCCTGCCATGGCTAACACCTCTAATATAGGTTGAGGCTAGATGTACCTATGGAATCCTGTCATGGCTAACACCTCTAATATAGGTTGAGGCTAGATGTACCTATGGAATCCTGCCATGGCTAACACCTCTAATATAGGTTGAGGCTAGATGTACCTATGGAATCCTGCCATGGCTAACACCTCTAATATAGGTTGAGGCTAGATGTACCTATGGAATCCTGTCATGGCTAACACCTCTAATATAGGTTGAGGCTAGATGTACCTATGGAATCCTGCCATGGCTAACACCTCTAATATAGGTTGAGGCTAGATGTACCTATGGAATCATGCCATGGCTAACACCTCTAATATAGGTTGAGGCTAGATGTACCTATGGAATCCTGCCATGGCTAACACCTCTAATATAGGTTGAGGCTAGATGTACCTATGGAATCCTGCCATGGCTAACACCTCTAATATAGGTTGAGGCTAGATGTACCTATGGAATCCTGTCATGGCTAACACCTCTAATATAGGTTGAGGCTAGATGTACCTATGGAATCCTGTCATGGCTAGCACCTCTAATATAGGTTGAGGCTAGATGTAACTATGGAATCCTGTCATGGCTAACACCTCTAATATAGGTTGAGGCTAGATGTACCTATGGAATCCTGTCATGGCTAACACCTCTAATATAGGTTGAGGCTAGATGTACCTATGGAATCCTGCCATGGCTAACACCTCTAATATAGGTTGAGGCTAGATGTACCTATGGAATCCTGCGATGGCTAACACCTCTAATATAGGTGGAGGTGTGCTACACACTCACACTAATTACCTACTGAACATACAGTGGGGCAAGAAAGTATTTAGTCAGCCACCAATTGTGCAAGTTCTCCCACTTAAAAAGATGAGAGAGGCCTGTAATTTTCATCATAGGTACACTTCAACTATGACAGATAAAATGAGAAATCACATTGTAGGATTTTTAATGAATTTATTTGCAAATTATGGTGGAAAAAAAGTATTTGGTCAATAACAAAAGTTTATCTCAATACTTTATTATATACCCTTTGTTGGCAATGACAGAGGTCAAACGTTTTCTGTAAGTCTTCACAAGGCTTTCACACACTGTTGCTGGTATTTTGGCCCATTCCTCCATGCACAACTCCTCTAGAGAAGTGATGTTTTGGGGCTGTTGCTGAGCAACACGGACTTTCAACTCCCTCCAAAGATTTTCTATGGGGTTGAGATCTGGAGACTGGCTAGGCCACTCCAGGACCTTGAAATGCTTCTTACGAAGCCACTCCTTCGTTGCCCGTGCGGTGTGTTTGGGATCATTGTCATGCTGAAAGACCCAGCCACGTTTCATCTTCAATGCCCTTGCTGATGGAAGGAGGTTTCACGCAAAATCTCACGATACATGGCCCCATTCATTCTTTCCTTTACACGGATCAGTCGTCCTGGTCCCTTTGCAGAAAAACAGCCCCAAAGCATGATGTTTCCACCCCCATGCTTCACAGTAGGTATGGTGTTCTTTGGATGCAACTCAGCATTCTTTGTCCTCCAAACACGACGAGTTGAGTTTTTACCAAAAAGTTATATTTTGGTTTCATCTGACCATATGACATTCTCCCAATCTTCTTCTGGATCATCCAAATGCTCTCTAGCAAACTTCAGACGGGCCTGGACATGTACTGGCTTAAGCAGGGGGACACGTCTGGCACTGCAGGATTTGAGTCCCTAGCGGCGTAGTGTGTTACTGAGGGTAGGCTTTGTTATTTTGGTCCCAGCTCTCTGCAGGTCATTCACTAGGTCCCCCCGTGTGGTTCTGGGATTTTTGCTCACCGTTCTTATGATCATTTTGACCCCACGGGGTGAGATCTTGCGTGGAGCCCCAGATCGAGGGAGATTATCAGTGGTCTTGTATGTCTTCCATTTCCTAATAATTGCTCCCACAGTTGATTTCTTCAAACCAAGCTGCTTACCTATTGCAGATTCAGTCTTCCCAGCCTGGTGCAGGTCTACAATTTTGTTTCTGGTGTCCTTTGACAGCTCTTTGGTCTTGGCCATAGTGGAGTTTGGAGTGTGACTGTTTGAGGTTGTGGACAGGTGTCTTTTATACTGATAACAAGTTCAAAAAGGTGCCATTAATACAGGTAACGAGTGGAGGACAGAGGAGCCTCTTAGAGAAGAAGTTACAGGTCTGTGAGAGCCAGAAATCTTGCTTGTTTGTAGGTGACCAAATACTTATTTTCCACCATAATTTGCAAATAAATTCATAAAAAATCCTACAATGTGATTTTCTGGATTTTTTTTCTCATTTTGTCTGTCATAGTTTAAGTGTACCTATGATGAAAATTACAGGCCTCTCCCAGCTTTTTAAGTGGGAGAACTTGCACAATTGGTGGCTGACTAAATACTTTTTTGCCCCACTGTACTTGCTTATTAGCCGGCACTGAGGCAAGCAGCACCAGACAGACAGACAGAGGCTAGACAGACAGACAGACAGACAGACAGACAGACAGACAGACAGACAGAGGCTAGACAGACAGACAGACAGACAGACAGACAGACAGACAGACAGACAGACAGACAGACAGACAGACAGACAGACAGACAGACAGACAGACAGACAGACAGACAGACAGACAGACAGACAGACAGACAGACAGACAGACAGACAGACAGACAGACAGACAGTCTCCAGGAGCTGGGATCTGCTCCATTTAAATGAGAATAAACAACGACCCAATAACCAGACCAGAGCAGCTCCTACTATAAAGCCTGCGTTTTAAGTTTTTACCAACCAAAGACCATCATCCAAGCACACTGCAGCATACCAGGACACAAACAGATATAAAGGGAGACTGACTGCCAACTAGTGTATGGAGATTGTACAGTGCTTATGGAGAAATCGGATGTCATCGTTTGAGAATAAAGGGAGAAGTTCAGCTGTCGAGAGGAGTAGCTCAGACAAAGGAAGCAGTGACTATATTGAACGTCAGCGAGGAGATGCTAAAACTCAAAGAGACAAGAGAAAGTCAACAAGAAGAAAGAAAGAAAGAGGCCAAACAGTCAGCGGTCAGTCTCTTCCCCACCTCAGGCACGGATAACCACAGTGAACTTTACATGAACACAAACCTCTATGACCTGCCCTTGCTTGCTGTTAAGTTTATATTGTGCTTGTTGACAAGGTTTGGCCAGTTCAAGACACTCTCAATGATTTTCCGTTGTACTAATCACCTGGACATCAAAACAACAGGAAATTGAAAAGATAATATCTGCACATCTGCAACCAAATGGCCCTAAATGGAGACATGCCAGTCACAGCACAACAACAGGAAGTGATGCCTGTCACAGTCACAATAACAGGAAGTGATGTAAGGTCCTTACATCCTCCCAGCCTTTGCCAGGTGTATAGGAGATTACTTCTAGGACGGGGTTGGCCAGGTATCCGTCACTGTCGAAAGAGTAGTCTCTGCCACCCAACGTGATGTTGCTGAAATACCTGACATTGGGAGACAGGGGGCGGGGTAAGGGGGGAGGGAGAGAGGGAGAGAGGAAGAAAGAGAGTCAGACGGTGCAGTGAGTGAGACTTCTGGGCCACAGATGAACTGCCCCCTCAGATTTCTCATGTAAAAAAAAAATGAAAGTTAAAAATGTTTATGTTTTTTCTCTGTAATTCTACTAGCCACCTAGACATTTTATGAAATTGGCTTTAGCTAGCCCAGATTGGTTCCCTACCTCATAACTAGCTCCCAATAAGCCATTTCAGGCTGTTCATCAAGTTAAGCTAGCTTATCTAACTATCTTAGCTGGCACGCCTGTTGGCAAGGTTGATAGACTTTAGAAAAGCAAGCAGTTACTAAATGTACTGAATAACCCTCACATTCCTTTCAATTTAAGCAAAGATGCATAGAAGCATATTTAGTTTCTTTAAAAAAAACACCATTCAGGTCAAGAGGTATGCTTAGATACTGTATGCATAAATACATACAGTTGAAGTCGGAAGTTTACATACACCTTAGCCAAATACATTTAAACTTTTCACAATTCCTGACATTTAATCCTAGTAAAAATTCCCTTTCTTAGGTCAATTATGATCACCACTTCATTTTAAGAATGTGAAATGTCAGAATAATAGTACAGAGAATTATTTATTTCAGCTTTTATTTCTTTCATCACATTCCCAGTGGGTCAGAAGTTTACATACACTCAATTAGTATTTGGCAGCATTGCCTTTAAATTGTTGAACTTGGGTCAAACGTTTTGGGTAGCCTTCCACAAGCTTCCCACAATAAGTTGGGTGAATTTTGGCCCATTCCTCCTGACAGAGCTGGTGTAACTGAGTCAGGTTGGTAGGCCTCCTTGCTCACACAGTCTTTTTCAGTTCTGCCCCCACATTTTTTCTATAGGATTGAGGTCAGGGCATTGTGATGGCCACTCCAATACCTTGACTTTGTTGTCCTTAAGCCATTTTGCCACAACTTTGGAAGTATGCTTGGGGTCATTGTCCATTTGGAAGACCCATTTGCGACCAAGCTTTAACTTCCTGACTGATGTCTTGAGATGTTGCTTCAATATATCCACCTAATTGTCCTACCTCATGATGCCATATATTTTGTGAAGTGCACCAGCCCCTCCTGCAGCAAAGCACCCCTACAACATGATGCTGCCACCCCCGTGCTTCATTCACGGTTGGGATGGTGTTCTTCGGCTTGCAAGCCTCCCCCTTTTTCCTCCAAACATAACAATGGTCATTATGGCCAAACAGTTCTATTTTTATTTCATCAAACCAGAGGACATTTCTCCAAAAAGTACGATCTTTGTCCCCATGTGCAGTTGCAAACCGTAGTCTGGCTTTTGAGCAGTGGCTTCTTCCTTGCTGACCGGCCTTTCAGGTTATGTCGATATAGGACTCGTTTTACTGTGGATATAGATACTTTTGTACCTGTTTCCTCCAGCATCTTCACAAGGTCCTTTGCTGTTGTTCTGGGATTGATTTTCCCTTTTCGCACCACAGTACGTTCATCTCTAGGAGAAAGAACGCGTCTCCTTCCTGAGTGGTATAACGGCTGCATGGTCCCATGGTGTTTAAACTTCCGTACTATTGTTTGTACAGATGAACGTGGTACCTTCAGGCATTTGGAAATTGCTCCCAAGGATGAACCAGACTTGTGGAGGTCTACAAGTTTTTTTCTGAGGTCTTGGCTGATTTCTTTTGATTTTCCCATGATGTCAAGCAAAGAGGCACTGAGTTTGAAGGTAGGCCTTGAAATACATCCACAGGTACACCTCCAATTGACTCAAATTATGTCAATTAGCCTATCAGAACTTCTAAAGCCATGACATAATTTTCTGGAATTTTCCAAGCTGTTTAAAGGCACAGTCAACTTAGCGTATGTAAACTTCTGACCCACTGGAATTGTGATACAGTGAATTATAAGGGAAATAATATGTCTGTAAACAATTGTTGGAATAATGACTTGTGTCATGCACAAAGTTGATGTCCTAATCGACTTGCCAAAACTATAGTTTGTTAACAAGAAATTTGTGGAATGGTTGAAAAATGAGTTTTAATGACTCCAACCTAAGTGTATGTAAACTTCCGACTTCAACTGTATATATATATATATATATTATGCTTAATTCTATGTAAAATATATATATATATATTTTACATAGAAGTAAGCATAATGATTATGGCTCTGGATTGCAGGAAAAAGCTTTTTCAGGTATTTGAAAAATTCTAAATTCTCCAACTTTAGGACGAGGGGCCTAGCCCCGCTCCGGACCACCCCCCAGCCATCCTTTAATACTTTGTGCCCCCCTCCAATTTTGGGGGTACATGACACCCCTGCTGGGCCATGTAAAGGTCTGCAGATATTAAGCAAATATTACTGCCAGACCACATTACCAGACATCAGAGTGGTCAGTGTGGATCTTTGAAGTGACACACCTGTATCCCCAGGGGCCTTGCGCATTCTCAACTTATTTTGTTAATAAGACAAGGCAGTTTTTATGCCCGTTGCGTCATCATGTCATCCCAGTGTATTTAGCTCATATGACAATAGATCATCAGAGAGAATCCTAGTAGGATGCAGTTCCAGCCAGTGAACAGCAGGCAGCAGTACGTAAGGTGCTATCTGTCATCAGTTGCTTTTCCTGTTCTTTATCTTCTCCATTTGGCTGTATCTTCTATTTGCATTCCTAATCCTCTTTAAAAGAAATCTATGTCATTTAGCAGACACTCTTATCCAGAGTGATTTACAGGAGCAATTACATTTAAGTGCCTTGCTCAAGGGCACAGATTTTTCACCTAGTTGGTTCAGGGATTTGAACCAGTGAGCTTTTGGTTATTGGCCCAATGCTCTTAACCACTAGGCTACGTGCTGCCCTATGCAGGGCTTGTCCTCTTTACCCTCACCCCAACCACCTCCTATGCTCCCCCTTTTCCCCTCTACATCCATTCCTCCTCCCTCCTCACCTCATCCTCCCCCGCACCCTGTGTGTTTGATTGGATTCCGTCATGCAGTTGGTGACAAAGTTTGGCCCTCCAGAGGCCCCATAGTCGCGGCGCAGTGCCACCGCCCCGTGGGTCAGTATGGACACGCCCCGGGCGATCCTCATGCGGGGCTTGTCCTTCCAGCCCTGCGGACGCACGGCGAACAGGGCCCTGGGGAGACCCTCCATGCCAAGGCCGGACAGGGCTGGCCCCACAGCGAACCACATGTGAGAGGGTCCAGCCTGACCTGCGGCCCAGGCTGCTTTAAACACCAGCTCGGCCTCCTCCTGGGAACAGTAGAGCAGACGTACCTGGTGGAGGGGAATACAGGGGAGGAGGAGAGGGGAGATACATGGGTACATAGTGAGATAAGGGGTAAGGGGAGAGAGAGAGACAGAAGGCCTGAGAGAGAGGGGCAGTACAGCAGACTACCTGGAGGAGTGGAATACAGGGGAGGAGGGGGAGACAGACATATACAATAGTGATATACGTAAAGGCCAAGGGTCAAGGGAGACAGAGAGGGGGAAGGGGAGGGAGAGATGGAGAGACAGAGGTTACTAGAGGAGGGGAAGATGAGAGGAGAGATATACAGGTTATGTAGTGAGATTAGGGCCATGGGATATGGAGGGAGGCAGAGAGAGAGAGAGAGAGAGAGAGAGAGAGAGGGAGCAACAAGACTCTCCTATAGGGGAAAGACAAAGCTATACTAACTAGTGAGGTGAAAGTTAAAGGATGGAAGCTGAAGGAGGACAGGAGGAAGAGAAGGCAGGAGGAGTAAGGGGGGAGAAGGCAGGAGGAGTAAGGAGGAGAGGGAGAAGGCAGGAGGAGTAAGGAGGAGGGAGAGAAGGCAGGAGGAGTATGGAGGAGGGGGAGAAGGCAGGAGGAGTAAGGAGGAGGGGGAGAAGGCAGGAGGAGTAAGGAAGAGGGAGAGAAGACAGGAGGAGTAAGGAGGAGGGGGAGAAGGCAGGAGGAGTAAGGAAGAGGGAGAGAAGACAGGAGGAGTAAGGAGGAGGGGAGAAGGCAGGAGGAGTAAGGAGGAGGGAGAGAAGACAGGAGGAGTAAGGAGGAGGGAGAGAAGGCAGGAGGAGTAAAGAGGGAGAAGGCAGGAGGAGTAAGGAGGAGGGGGAGAAGGCAGGAGGAGTAAGGAAGAGGGAGAGAAGACAGGAGGAGTAAGGAGGAGGGGAGAAGGCAGGAGGAGTAAGGAGGAGGGAGAGAAGACAGGAGGAGTAAGGAGGAGGGAGAGAAGGCAGGAGGAGTAAAGAGGGAGAAGGCAGGAGGAGTAAGGAGGAGGGGGAGAAGGCGGGAGAAGGCAGGAGGAGTAAGGAGGAGGGGGAGAAGGCAGGAGGAGTAAGGAGGAGGGGGAGAAGACAGGAGGAGTAAGGAGGAGGGAGAGAAGGCAGGAGGAGTAAAGAGGAGGTGGAGAAGGCAGGAGGAGTAAGGAGGAGGGGGAGAAGACAGGAGGGTTAAGGAGGAGGGAGAGAAGGCAGGAAGAGTAAAGAGGAGGGGGAGAAGGCAGGAGGAGTAAGGAGGAGGGGGAGAAGACAGGAGGAGTAAGGAGGAGGGAGAGAAGGCAGGAGGAGTAAGGAGGAGGGGGAGAAGACAGGAGGAGTAAGGAGGAGGGGGAGAAGACAGGAGGAGTAAGGAGGAGGGGGAGAAGGCAGGAGGAGTAAGGAGGAGGGGGAGAAGACAGGAGGAATAAGGAGGAGGGGGAGAAGACAGGAGGAGTAAGGAGGAGGGGGAAGACAGGAGGAGGGGGAGAAGACAGGAAGAGTAAGGATTAAGGAGAGAAGACAGGAGGAGTAAGGAGGAGGGGGAGAAGACAGGAGGAGTAAGGAGGAGGGGGAGAAGACAGGAAGAGTAAGGATTAAGGAGAGAAGACAGGAGGAGTAAGGAGGAGGGGGAGAAGACAGGAGGAGTAAGGAGGATGGGGAGAAGGCAGGAGGAGTAAGGAGGAGGGGGAGAAGACAGGAGGAATAAGGAGGAGGGGGAGAAGACAGGAGGAGTAAGGAGGAGGGGGAAGACAGGAGGAGGGGGAGAAGACAGGAAGAGTAAGGATTAAGGAGAGAAGACAGGAGGAGTAAGGAGGAGGGGGAGAAGACAGGAGGAGTAAGGAGGAGGGGGAGAAGACAGGAAGAGTAAGGATTAAGGAGAGAAGACAGGAGGAGTAAGGAGGAGGGGGAGAAGACAGGAAGAGTAAGGAGGAGGGGGAGAAGACAGGAAGAGTAAGGATTAAGGAGAGAAGACAGGAGGAGTAAGGAGGAGGGGGAGAAGACAGGAAGAGTAAGGAGGAGGGAGGGAAGACAGGAGGGGTAAGGAGGATGGGGAAGACAGGAGGAGGGGGAGAAGACAGGAAGAGTAAGGATTAAGGAGAGAAGACAGGAGGAGTAAGGAGGAGGGGGAGAAGACAGGAAGAGTAAGGAGGAGGGAGAGAAGACAGGAGGGGTAAGGAGGATGGGGAAGACAGGAGGAGGGGGAGAAGATAGGAAGAGTATGAATGAGGGAGAGAAGACAGGAAGAGTAAGTAAAGAAGTAAGAGCTGATGTTACTGCTGTGTTTATGAGCGTACTAATGACAGACAGTGGGGGATGACACATATATGTTAATAAGTTTGAGCATGACGAAGGGGGGAGACAATATGACAGTGGGGGGTGGAGAGAATGAGAGAAGGGAGGGGTCTAAAGAGCAAACACACCTGAGGGGAATGGGAGAGGTTCAACGCTGACATATGTTATTAAAAGCAGCAGAGTCTTGGGAGATAGGGAGAGAGGGAGAGAGAGGGAGAGCGGGAGGGACAGAAAGAGAGAGAATGGAGTACAGTATTGAGAAGGGAAGTATCAAGCAGATTAGTCACTCGTGGGAGAAAAGGGGGGAGGAGAGAGGGAAGTGATGGGGGATGGGGGAGAGAGGGAAGTGATGGGGGGAGAGAGGGAAGGGTTGGGGGATGGGGGAGAAGAGAAAAAAGAGAGGCAGACATATTTTGGTAAAATCAGGGCCTGGGGAGATAAGAGATATAGTAACAGCAGGGGTGTAGGGAGAGAGAGAGAAGGAGAGAAAGAGAGAGAGATAGGGAGGGAGGGATGGATGGAGAGAGGGAGGAAGAGAGCACAGTAGATCACTCCAACAATGCCACAATTGCTGAGGAAGGGAGAAACAGGGTGGAGAAGGTTTTAAGGGGGTGAGATAGGGGAAACAGGGTGGAGAAGGTTTTAAGGGGGTGAGATAGGGGAAACAGGGTGGAGAAGGTTTTAAGGGGGTGAGATAGGGGAAACAGGGTTAAGTGAAATGCTGACAGATACAGGGAGAGAAAGGGGAGAGGGGGACTAGCAGAATGGGAGAAGGGGGGGGGTTTAGTATAGGGTAGAATAGATAAGGACAGAGGAAGGAAAAATAGTTATGTAGAAAGGCAGGGAGGAAGGGAGTGGAGGAGACAGAGAATTGAGAATTTTGAGAATTGTGCCTTCATTGAATTTTGAACTGTAATGGCTTGGCAAAACAATCCAGCCTGGATGCCAATAAACCTCCAGTGAATTGGAGAGGAGGGAGAGGTAAAGAGAAAGAGGGAGATAGAGAGAGAGGGAGAGAAAGAGAGAGAGGGGGGAAGAGAGAGAGTGAGAGAGAGCGAGAGAGAGAAATAGGGAGAGAGCGAGAGGTAAAGAAAGAGAGAGCGAGAGAGAGAGAGAGAGAGAGAGAGAGAGAGAGAGGAATGGAGAGGAAGAGAGAGAGCGAAATGGATATAAAGACAAATAAGCAGAGGCAGAAGCTGAAAGAGAGGGGGAGAAAGAGAGAGCTATTTAAGTGGAAATGGACCCTGTGCACCTGCGTTAGCCCCACACACTGTTGAATACACATTGAGAGAGAAAAGAAGGAAAAAAGTGTGACAAAAGCAGATAGAGTCTTTAATGCAAACACACACTGTCACTGAGCAGACAGACACAAGCACTGATTATCACTGGGAGAGCGAGAAAGAGAGGGGAAAGAGAGCGAGAAAATGAGAGAGAGTGGGTGAAGAGATAGGGGAAGGCAGATGAGGGATGATAGAGAGCAATAAGGGAGGGGAGAGAGAGAAGCAGAGAAAAAGGGAGGGTTAGGGTTAATGCACTGCGCATAGGCAGCCCGCTGCGGGCACTATGTTATATTAACAGTGACACCAGCCGAGAGGAGCCTAAGGAATCCAATACACACACAAACACACACACACACACACACACACACACACACACACACACACACACACACACACACACACACACACACACACACACACACACACACACACACACACACACACACACACACACACACACACACACACACACACACACACACACACACACACAGGGAGACAGAGCTGCAGTGGCCATGCTGAGACATTTGAGATATTGAGACCCAGACTGAACCAACCCAACAGAGAGCAGTGTACTGTTCAATATGTCTACAGGCAAAGAGACATGCTGCGAGAGGGAGAGGGAGAGGGGAGAGGGGAGAGAGGGAGAATGAACGAGGGAGGGATTCAGCTTGAGAGACAGTT
Organism: Salvelinus namaycush; assembly: GCF_016432855.1. Taxonomy (NCBI): domain Eukaryota; kingdom Metazoa; phylum Chordata; class Actinopteri; order Salmoniformes; family Salmonidae; genus Salvelinus; species Salvelinus namaycush. Next base: position 232,420 of record NW_024059564.1, on the reverse strand, counting down.
TTGAAGAGAAAGGAAAATAGAATGAAGGAGCGAAGGAAGAGAGAAAGGAAGGGCACACGCTAGTCATGAAGGGAGGGAGTGATGAGAAGAACAGAGGGATAGAGGAGAGAGAGGAGAGAGAGCCACAGGGACAGAGGGAGAGAGGAAGAAGGGGGAGGAACCCGGCCAACCCGGCCAGCCAGCCACATGGAGTCTCATGGCCACTCAGTAACACTTCCTCCCCCTTTTCTCCACCTCCCTCCCCCCTCCCTCCCCCCTGTCTCACCTGCGCCTCGTTCTCCTTGAGCAGCCTGCGCGTGCGCACCCCTCCCGGGTCGTCCGTCACGTTCAGCATGACCACGCTCTTCTTCTCCCAGCCGATGAACGAGCCGTCCGTCAGGCCGTCCACCACCGACAGGAAGTCCTGGTAGCCATGGTGACGGGTGGACACCACTGAGAAGGTGGTCCAGTCGTACTCCTCTAGTATTTTGAAGATGACCTCCAGCTGGAGGCTGGTGGATGAGCTGAACTGGAGGAAGATGGAGCCTGACTCCTGCAGTAGGGGAGCACACCTTAAAGTTCTATAGACACAGGCAGGCACATGGGACAGAACGCTGCCAAACAGGAAGCACAACATCAGCTTTCCTCTAGGAGGTCAGGGTCACGTTCAGTAGAGCACCTTCTCCACTTCAAAACAGTTCAACACGTTGCTGTTTTTTATCACTGAACAGGGCCCCTGTAATACCTCCGTTTCACAACGTTTTCTCCTGTTTTACATCTTCTGAACACAACCCAGCAATGAGGATGAAGGGGTTTTCTGGGGTTCTGATTTGGTTAGGATTATGGTTAGGATTATGGTTAGGATTTGGGTTGGGTAAACTGATCCTATATTGTAGAAATGTGTCTATGGGTAAACTCAGAATGCAGAATGCAGCCCAAAGGTGTTTAGAATAAGCCTCACTGGTAAATTGATCCCAATTAATATATGAATAGCAAATATGTTAACATGCCATATTATCGCAATCCCTTACCCATTAACTATTTCTGAAGAATTCTAAACATTCATCAACCCAGATCTAGCAGGGGATGATGTCTTTAAGGTAAGGATTTGGAGACAGTAAGCTGATCCTAGATCTACACTGCCTTCTGGAATATTCAGACCCCTTGACATTTTCCACATTTTGTTACATTCCAGCTTTTTTATAAAATGGATTAAATAAAAAATGTGCCTCTTCAATCTACACACAATACCCCATAATGACAAAACAAAAACAGGTTTCTAGAATTTTGCACATTTATAAGAAATTTAAAACAGAAATACCTTATTTACATAAGTATTCAGACCCTTTGCTATGAGACTCAAAATTGCTTTGTCATTATGTGGTATTGTGTGTAGATCGATGAGGGAAAAAACGATTTTATCAATTTTAAAATAAGACTGTAACGTGTCAAAATGTGGAAACCGTCAAGGGGTCTGAATACTTTCCGAATGCACTGTATTCCTACGGTCAACTTCTATCCGGAGTTTAGAGAGCAGGTAAAGAGAGCAGGCCATCTCTACAAAGAACTACAACTCCCATGACTATCCTGTGTGTGTTAAGGGTGAGGAGGCATACTGGGGGTTGAAGTTTTCATGGGACCGCTGCAGTGGTGACTGCAGGCTAAAACACAGAATATGATTGTTGAGTGAAGTCTCCAATGACCGCTGGAACTAGTCTTTTCCACAGATTTGGATTACATTTAGATGAGAGTGTGTGTGTGTGTGTGGGGGGGGGGGGGGGTCTTCAAAGGAAGCTCATCAAAGATGTGTGAATGCATTCCTCAGGAGTAAAACAGTTATTTGTAAAAACAAATGTATTGGTGTTGTTTTTTCTAGCTACTAGGCAGGATGCATGTTTGAAATGTTTTAATTTACACACATATACTGTAAATAACGTAAACCCCCCCTCTCTCTCTCTCTCGCTCTCTCTCTGTCTCTCTCTTTCTCCCTCTATCTCTCTCTCTCTCTCCCTCTCTCTGTCTCTCTCTCTCCCCCCCCCTCCCTCTCTCTCTCTCTCTCTCTCTCCCTCTCTCTGTCTCTCTCTCTCCCCCTCCCTCTCTCTCTCTCTCTCTCCCTCTCTCTCTCTCTCTCTTTCTCTCAATTCAAAGGGCTTTATTGGCATGGGAAACACATGTTTACATTGCCAAATCAAGTGAAAAAGAAAATAAACAAAAGTGAAAAAACAATATAAAATGAACAGTAAACATTACACTCACAAAAGTTTCAGAGGAATAATGACATTTCATATGCCATATTATGTCTATATACAGTGTTATAACAATGTGCAAATAGTTAAAGTACAAAAGGGAAAAATAAATCAACATAAATATGGGTTGTACTATGTGTTCTCTTTCTCTCTCTCTCTCTCTCTTTCTCCCATCCACACGCACGCACGCACGCACGCACGCACGCACGCACGCACGCACGCACGCACGCACGCACGCACGCACGCACGCACGCACGCACGCACGCACGCACGCACGCACGCACGCACGCACACACACACACACACACACACACACACACACACACACACACACACACACATAGAGAGTTGTGACACATCAGAGGGACAGCTATAGTAGCAGCCCAGTTTGGTGCCATTTACAGATCAAACACAGCAATGTCTGACTCAGCTTCTTATAGCACAATGTCCCCAACACCAACCCCTATACCCCAACATCAATACTATACCCCAACCCCTATACCACAACCCCTATACCCCAACCACTTTACCCCAACCTTATACCCCAATCCCTATACCCGAAACCTCTATACCCCAACCCCTATACCCCAACCCCTATACCCCAACCACTATACACCAACACCAACCTACACCCCAACGACTATACCCCAACCCCTATACCCCAACCACTATACCCCAACACCAACCCTATACCCCAACCACTATACCCAAACCCCTATACCCCAACCACTATACCCCAACCACTATACCCCAACCACTATACCCCAACAACAACCCTATACCCCAACTCCTATACCCCAACACCAACGCTATACCCAAACCACTATACCTCAACACCAACCCTATACCCCAACCACTATACCCCAACACCAACCCTATACCCCAACCACTATACACCAACCACTATACCCCAACACCAACCCTATACCCCAACCACTATACCCCAACCCCTATACCCCAACACCAACCCTATACCCCAGCCCAATACCGCAACACCAACCCTATACCCCAACACCAACCCTGTACCACAACCACTATACCCCAACACGAACCCTATACCCCAACCACTATACCCCAAACCATATACCCCAACACCAACCCTATACCCCAACCACTATACCCCAACACCAACCCTATACCCCAACCCCTATACCCCAACCACTATACCCCAACACCAGCCCAATTACGACAACCCCTATACCCCAACACCAACCCAATTACCCCAACCCCTATACCCCAACACCAACCCTATACCCCAACCCCTATACCCCAACCCCTATACCCCAACCACTATACCTCAACACCAACCCTATACCCCAACCATTATACCCCAACCCCTATACCCCAGCTCCTATACCCCAACCCAACCCTATACCCCAACCATTATACCCCAACCCCTATACCCCAGCTCCTATACCCCAACCCAACCCTATACCCCAACCATTATACCCCAACCCCTATACCCCAGCTCCTATACCCCAACCCAACCCCTATACCCCAACACCAACGCTATATCCCAACACTATACCTCAACCTAACCCAACCCCTATACCCCAACCCTATACCCCAACACCAACCCTATATCCCAACACCAACCCTATACCCCAACACCAACCCTATACCCCAACACCAACCCTATACCCCAACACCAACCCCTATACCCCAACACCAACCCTATATCCCAACACCAACCCTATATCCCAACACCAACCCTATACCCCAACACCAGCCCCTATACCCCAACACCAACCCCTATACCCCAACCATTATACCCCAACCCCTATACCCCAACACCAACCCCTATACAACAACACCAACACCAACCCTATACCCCAACACCAACCCCTATACCCCAACACCAACCCTATATCCCAACACCAACCCTATACCCCAACACCAACGCTATATCCCAACACCAACCCTATACCCCAACACCAACCCCTATACCCCAACACCAACCCTATATCCAAACACCAACACTATACCCCAACACCAACCCCTATACCCCAACACCAACCCTATATCCCAACACCAACCCTATACCCCAACACCAACGCTATATCCCAACACCAACCCTATACCCCAACACCAACCACTATACCTCAACACCAACCCTATACCCCAAAACCAACCCAACAGCAAACCCTATATCCCAACACCAACCCCTATACCCCAACACCAACCTTATATCCCAAAACCAACCCAACCCAACACCAACACCAACCCTATATCCCAATACCAACCCTATACCCCAACCCAACCCTATACCCCAAAACCAACACAACACCAACACCAACCCTATACCCCAACACCAACCCAACCCCTATACCCCAACACCAACTCTATAACCCAACCCCTATACCTCAACCCAATCCCTAAACCCCAACACCAACCGTATACCTCAATCTAACCCCAACCCAACCCCTATATCCATACCCAACTCTTAGAAAAAAGTGTTATGAAAGGGTTCTTCGGCTAACCCCATAGAATAACCCTTTTTGGTTCCAGGGAGAACTATTTTTGGTTCCAGGTAGAACTCTTTTGGGTTCCCTCTGTGGAAAGGGTTCTACATTGAACTCTAAAGGGTTCTACCTGGAACCAAAAGGGTTCTTCAAAGGGTTCTCCAATGGGGACAGATGAAAACCCTTTATAGGTTCTAGATAGCACAGTTTTTTCTGAGAGTGTATACCCAAACACCAACCCAACCCCTATACCCCAACCCATCCCCACACCCATACCTTATCCCTATCCCAGCCCAGACCCCCTGTCCTCCCTCCAGCAGCTACCAATCATGATTCTGAGCATTCCTCATCCCCGTATCCATCCCAGGATTATGGTCAATTCTCGGTCACTTCAAGAGATAAATTGAAATACAGTTCTGGAATATTGTTCAAGTACTTCATGAATTGACTGAATTGAAATTGATTATTTGACCTCCCCATCCATCCAGTTCAAACCAGTCTAAATGAGAGATGGAGGGGGGAGAGAGATGGGGGAGAGAGAGATGGAGGGGAGAGAGAGATGGAGGGGAGAGAGAGGGAGGAGAGAACGAGATGGTGGGGAGAAAGAGATGGGGGAGAGAAAAAGATGGGGGAGAGAGAGATGGAGGGGAGAGAGACATGGAGGGGAGAGAGATATGGGAGAGAGAGATGGAGGGGAGAGAGATATGGGAGAGAGAGATGGAGGGGAGAGTGAGATGGAGGGGAGAAAGAGATATGTAGGAAGAGATGTAGGGGAGAGAGACATGGAGGGGAGAGAGATATGTGGGGAGAGAGAGACGGAGGGGAGCGAGTGATGGAGGGGAGAGAGAGATGGAGAGGAGAGAGATATGGGAGAGAGAGATAGAGGGGAGAGATGGAGGGGAGAGAGATATGGGAGAGAGAGATGGAGGGGAGAGTGAGATGGAGGGGAGAAAGAGATATGTAGGAAGAGATGTAGGGGAGAGAGAGATGGAGGGGAGAGAGAGAAAGAGAGATAGAGAGAGAGAAAAAGAGAGAGAGCGAGAGAAAGAAAGAGCGAGAGAGAGATGGGGGGCACGGGTGTAAGGTCTGTGAAGCCTGCTGAGCGAGACCAGGTGGCAGGATCATGCACTTAATCCTACCAGAGATTTCTTTCTCTAACCGTGATTCTATCTCTCGCTCTCTAACCCTGAATCTCTCTTTTTAACCTTGAATCTCTTTCTCTCTCTCTCTCTATTACCCTTGATCTCTCTCTCTAACCCTGAATCTCTCTCTCTAACCCTGAATATCTTTCTCTCTCTAACCTTGAATCTCTCTCTCTCTCTAACCCAGAATCTCTCCCTCTAACCCTGAATATTTCTCTCTAACCCTGAATCTCTCTCTACAACCCTGAATCTCTCTCTATAACCCTGAATCTCTCTCTCTAACCCTGAATCTCTCTCTAACCCTGAATCTCTCTCTACAACCCAGAATCTCTATCTACAACCCAGAATCTCTCTCTACAACCCTGAATCTCTCTTCACAGCCCTGAATCTCTATTTTTCTAACCCTGAATCTCTCTCTACAACCCTGAATCTCTCTCTACAACCCTGAGTCTCTCTCTCTTTCTAACCCTAAATCTCTCTTTCTAACCCTGAATCTCTCTACAACCCTGAATCTCTCTCTACAACCCTGAATCTCTCTCTACAACCCTGAATCTCTTTTCACAGCCCTGAATATCTCTCTACAACCCTGAATCTCTCGTCACAGCCCTGAATCTCTCTCTACAACCCTGAATCTCTCTCTACAACCCAGAATCTCTCTCTACAACCCTGAATCTCTCTTCACAGCCCTGAATCTCTCTCTACAACCCTGAATCTCTCTCTACAACCCTGAATCTCTCTCTACAACCCAGAATCTCTCTCTATAACCCCGAATCTCTCTCTACAACCCTGAATCTCTCTCTACAACCCCGAATCTCTCTCTACAACCCTGAATCTCACTACAACCCTGAATCTCTCTCTACAACCCTTAGTGTCTCTCTCTTTCTAACCCTGAATCTCTCTCTATAACCCTGAATCTCTCTCTACAATCCTGAATCTCTCTCTACAATCCTGAATCTCTCTCTACAACCCTGAATCTCTCTCTACAACCCAGAATCTCTCTCTACAACCCTGAGTCTCTCTTTCTAACCCTGAATCTTTCTCTATAACCCTGAATCTCTCTCTCTAACCCTGAATCGCTCTCTCTAACCCTGAATCTCTTTCAATTTAATTCAAGGGGCTTTATTGGCATGGGAAATATATGTTAACATGGCCAAAGCAAGTGAGGTAGATAAGTTTAATAAACAATAAAAATGAACAGTAAACATTACACTCACAGACGTTTCAAAAGAATAAAGACATTACAAATGTCATATTATGTATACAGTGTTGTAACGATGTACACATGGTTAAAGTACAAAAGGGAAAATAAACAAGCATAAATATGGGTTGTATCGGTTCTCTCTCTAACCTTGAATCTCTCTCTACAACCCTGAATCTCTCTTCACAGCCCTGAATCTCTCTCTACAACCCTGAATCTCTCTCTACAACCCTGAATCTCTCTCTACAACCCTGAATCTCTCTCTACAACCCTGAATCTCTCTCTCTAACCCTGAATCTCTCTCTCTAACCCTGAATCTCTCTCTCTAACCCTGAATCTCTCTCTCTAACCCTGAATCTCTCTCTACAACCCAGAATCTCTCTCTACAACCCTGAATCTCTCTCTACAACCCTGAATCTCTCTCTACAACCCTGAATCTCTCTCTACAACCCTGAATCTCTCTCTACAACCCTGAATCTCTCTCTAACGCTGAATCTCTCTCTACAACCCAGAATCTCTCTCTACAACCCTGAATCTCTCTCTACAACCCATAATCTCTCTCTCTAACCCTGAATCTCTCTCTACAACCCAGAATCTCTCTCTACAACCCTGAATCTCTCTCTACAACCCTGAATCTCTCTCTACAACCCTGAATCTCTCTCTACAACCCTGAATCTCTCTCTCTAACCCCGAATCTCTCTCTACAACCCTGAATCTCTCTCTACAACCCAGAATCTCTCTCTACAACCCTGAATCTCTCTCTCTAACCCTGAATCTCTCTCTACAACCCAGAATCTCTCTCTACAACCCAGAATCTCTCTCTACAACCCTGAATCTCTCTTCACAGCCCTGAATCTCTATTTTTCTAACCCTGAATCTCTCTCTACAACCCTGAATCTCTCTCTACAACCCTGAGTCTCTCTCTCTTTCTAACCCTAAATCTCTCTTTCTAACCCTGAATCTCTCTACAACCCTCAATCTCTCTCTACAACCCTGAATCTCTCTCTACAACCCTGAATCTCTTTTCACAGCCCTGAATATCTCTCTACAACCCTGAATCTCTCGTCACAGCCCTGAATCTCTCTCTACAACCCTGAATCTCTCTCTACAACCCAGAATCTCTCTCTACAACCCAGAATCTCTCTCTACAACCCTGAATCTCTCTTCACAGCCCTGAATCTCTCTCTACAACCCTGAATCTCTCTCTACAACCCTGAATCTCTCTCTACAACCCTGAATCTCTCTCTACAACCCAGAATCTCTCTCTACAACCCCGAATCTCTCTCTACAACCCTGAATCTCTCTCTACAACCCTGAATCTCTCTCTACAACCCTGAATCTCACTACAACCCTGAATCTCTCTCTACAACCCTTAGTCTCTCTCTCTTTCTAACCCTGAATCTCTCTCTATAACCCTGAATCTCTCTCTACAATCCTGAATCTCTCTCTACAACCCTGAATCTCTCTCTACAACCCAGAATCTCTCTCTACAACCCTGAGTCTCTCTCTCTTTCTAACCCTGAATCTTTCTCTATAACCCTGAATCTCTCTCTCTAACCCTGAATCGCTCTCTCTAACCCTGAATCTCTTTCAATTTAATTCAAGGGGCTTTATTGGCATGGGAAATATATGTTAACATGGCCAAAGCAAGTGAGGTAGATAAGTTTAATAAACAATAAAAATGAACAGTAAACATTACACTCACAGACGTTTCAAAAGAATAAAGACATTACAAATGTCATATTATGTATACAGTGTTGTAAAGATGTACACATGGTTAAAGTACAAAAGGGAAAATAAATAAGCATAAATATGGGTTGTATCGGTTCTCTCTCTAACCTTGAATCTCTCTCTACAACCCAGAATCTCTCTCTACAACCCTGAATCTCTCTTCACAGCCCAGAATCTCTCTCTACAACCCTGAATCTCTCTCTACAACCCTGAATCTCTCTCTCTAACCCTGAATCTCTCTCTACAACCCTGAATCTCTCTCTCTAACCCTGAATCTCTCTCTCTAACCCTGAATCTCTCTCTACAACCCAGAATCTCTCTCTACAACACTGAATCTCTCTCTACAACCCTGAATCTCTCTCTACAACCCTGAATCTCTCTCTACAACCCTGAATCTCTCTCTACAACCCTGAATCTCTCTCTCTAACGCTGAATCTCTCTCTACAACCCAGAATCTCTCTCTACAACCCTGAATCTCTCTCTACAACCCTGAATCTCTCTCTCTAACCCTGAATCTCTCTCTACAACCCAGAATCTCTCTCTACAACCCAGAATCTCTCTCTACAACCCTGAATCTCTCTTCACAGCCCTGAATCTCTATTTTTCTAACCCTGAATCTGTCTCTACAACCCTGAATCTCTCTCTAAAACCCTGAGTCTCTCTCTCTTTCTAACCCTAAATCTCTCTTTCTAACCCTGAATCTCTCTACAACCCTGAATCTCTCTCTACAACCCTGAATCTCTCTCTACAACCCTGAATCTCTTTTCACAGCCCTGAATATCTCTCTACAACCCTGAATCTCTCGTCACAGCCCTGAATCTCTCTACAACCCTGAATCTCTCTCTACAACCCAGAATCTCTCTCTACAACCCTGAATCTCTCTTCACAGCCCTGAATCTCTCTCTACAACCCTGAATCTCTCTCTACAACCCTGAATCTCTCTCTACAACCCAGAATCTCTCTCTATAACCCCGAATCTCTCTCTACAACCCTGAATCTCTCTCTACAACCCTGAATCTCTCTCTACAACCCTGAATCTCACTACAACCCTGAATCTCTCTCTACAACCCTTAGTCTCTCTCTCTTTCTAACCCTGAATCTCTCTCTATAACCCTGAATCTCTCTCTACAATCCTGAATCTCTCTCTACAACCCTGAATCTCTCTCTACAACCAAGAATCTCTCTCTACAACCAAGAATCTCTCTCTACAACCCAGAATCTCTCTCTACAACCCTGAGTCTCTCTCTCTTTCTAACCCTGAATCTTTCTCTATAACCCTGAATCTCTCTCTACAACCCTGAATCTCTCTCTACAACCCTGAATCTCTCTCTACAACCCAGAATCTCTCTCTACAACCCAGAATCTCTCTCTACAACCCTGAATCTCTCTCTACAACCCTGAATCTCTCTCTACAACCCATAATCTCTCTCTATAACCCCAAATCTCTCTCTACAACCCTGAATCTCTCTCTACAACCCTGAATCTCTCTCTACAACCCTGAATCTCTCTACAACCCTGAATCTCTCTACAACCCTGAATATCTCTCTACAACCCCGAATCTCTCTTTACAACCCTGAATCTCTCTCTACAACCCTGAGTATCTCTCTCTAACCCTGAATCTCTCTACAACCCTGAATCTCTCTCTACAACCCCGAATCTCTCTTTCTAACCCTAAATCTCTCTCTATAACCCTGAATCTCTCTCTACAACCCTGAATCTCTCTCTACAACCCTGAATCTCTCTCTACAACCCAGAATCTCTCTCTACAACCCTGAGTCTCTCTCTCTTTCTAACCCTGAGTCTCTCTCTACAACCCTGAATCTCTCTCTACAACCCTGAATCTCTCTCTACAACCCTGAATCTCTCTCTACAACCCTGAATCTCTCTCTACAACCCTGAATCTCTCTCTATAACCCTGAATCTCTCTACAACGCTGAATCTCTCTCTACAACCCTGAATCTCTCTACAACCCTGAATCTCTTTACCTCTATAACCCTGAATCTCTCTACAACCCTGAATCTCTCTCTACAACCCTGAATCTCTCTCTACAACCCAGAATCTCTCTACAACCCTGAGTCTCTCTCTACAACCCTGAATCTCTCTCTACAACCCTGAATCTTTCTACAACCCTGAATCTCTCTCTACAACCCTGAATCTCTCTCTATAACCCTGAATCTCTCTACAACCCTGAATCTCTCTCTACAACCCTGAATCTCTCTCTCTAACCCTGAATCTCTCTCTACAACCCTGAATCTCTCTCTACAACCCAGAATCTCTCTCTACAACCCTGAGTCTCTCTCTACAACCCTGAATCTCTCTCTATAACCCTGAATCTCTCTACAACTCTGAATCTCTCTCTACAACCCTGAATCTCTCTTTACAACCCTGAATCTCTCTCTCTTTCTAACCCTGAGTCTCTCTCTACAACCCTGAATCTCTCTCTACAACCCTGAATCTCTCTCTACAACCCTGAATCTCTCTCTACAACCCTGAATCTCTCTCTACAACCCTGAATCTCTCTCTACAACCCAGAATCGCTCTCTACAACCCTGAGTCTCTCTCTCTTTCTAACCCTGAGTCTCTCTCTCTTTCTAACCCTGAGTCTCTCTCTACAACCCTGAATCTCTCTCTACAACCCTGAATCTCTCTCTAAAACCCTGAGTCTCTCTCTCTTTCTAACCCTAAATCTCTCTTTCTAACCCTGAATCTCTCTACAACCCTGAATCTCTCTCTACAACCCTGAATATCTCTCTACAACCCTGAATCTCTTTTCACAGCCCTGAATATCTCTCTACAACCCTGAATCTCTCGTCACAGCCCTGAATCTCTCTCTACAACCCTGAATCTCTCTCTACAACCAGAATTCTCTCTCTACAACCCTGAATCTCGCTTCACAGCCCTGAATCTCTCTCTACAACCCTGAATCTCTCTCTACAACCTGAATCTCTCTTACAACCCTGAATCTCTCTCTATAACCCGAATCTCTCTCTACACCCTGAATCTCTCTCTACAACCCTGAATCTCTCTACAACCCTGAATCTCACTAAACCCTGAATCTCTCTCTACAACCCTTAGTCGCTCTCTCTCTACCCTGAATCTCTCCTATAACCCTGAATCTCTCTCTAATCCTGAATCTCTCTACAACCCTGAATCTCTCTCTACACCAGAATCTCTATCTACAACCCTGAATCTCTCTCTCTAACCCTGAATCTCTCTCTACAACCGGAATCTCTCTACACAGAATCTATCTCTACAACCCTGAATCTCTCTTCACAGCCCTGAATCTCTACATTTTCCTAACCTTGAAATCTCTCTCTACAACCCTGAATCTCTCATCTAAAACCCTGAGTCTCTCTCTCCTTTTCTAAACCCTAAATCTCTCTTTCTAACACCTGAATCTCTCTAACAACTGAATCTCTCTCCTACAACCCTGAATATAGAGGAGATTTAGGGTTAGAAAGAGAGATTCGGGGTTGTAGAGAGAGATTCAGGGTTTGTAGAGAGAGATTTCAGGGTTGTAGAGAGAGATTAGGGTTGTAGAGAGAGATTCGGGGTTATAGAGAGAGATTCTGGGTTTGTAGAGAGAGATTCAGGGTTGTAGAGAGAGATTCAGGGTTTTGTAGAGAGAGATTGTGTATTCGATTCGGTTGTAGAGAGAGATTCAGGTTGTAGAGAGAGATTCAGGGTTGTAGAGAGAGATTCAGGGTTGTAGAGAGAGATTCAGGGTTGTAGAGAGATATTTTGGGTGAGTAGAGAGAGATTCAGGGTTGTTAGAGAAGACTCAGGGTTTGTAGAAACGATTCAGGGTTGTAGAGAGAGACTCAGGGTTGTAGAGAGAGATCAGGGTTGTAGAGAGAGATTCTGGGTTGTAGAGAGAGATTCAGGGTTGAGAGAGAGATTCTGGTTGTCGAGAGGTTCCGGTTAAGAGAGAGTTGTAGACAGGGGTTTGTAGAGAGAGATTCAGGGTTGTAGAGAGAGATCAGGTGTAGGATATAGAGAAAGATTCAGGTTAGAAAGAGAGAGAGACTCAGGGTGTAGAGAGGATTCTGGGTTGGAGAGAGAGATTCAGGTTGTAGTAGAGAGATCAGGGTTGTAGAGAGAGATTCAGTGGTTGTAGAGAGATATGCAGGGTTAGAAAGAGAGAGAGACTCAGGGTTGTAGAAGGAGATTCAGGTTGTAGGGAGATTCAGGGTTATAGAGAGAGATTTCAGGGCTGTGAAGAGAGATTCAGGGTTGTAGAGAGAGATTCTGGGGTTGTATGAGAGAGATTCAGGGTTATAGAGGAGATTCGGGTTTAGAGGAGATTCAGGGTTGTAGAGAGAGACTCAGGGTTAGAAAGAGGAGAGAGACTCAGGTTAGAAAGAGAGAGAGACTCAGGGTTGTAGAGGAAGATTCTGGTTTGTAGAGAGAGATTCAGGGTTGTAGAGAGAGATTCAGGGTTGTAGAGAGAGATTCAGGGTTGTAGAGAGAGATTTCAGGTTAGAGAGTTCAGGTTATAGAGATAGATTCAGGGTTGTAGAGAGAGACTCAGGGTTGTAGAGAGAGATTCAGGGTTGTAGGAGAGATTCAGGTTAGAGAGTAGAGATTCAGGGTTGTAGAGAGAGATTCAGGGTTGTAGAGAAATTCAGGGTTATAGAGAGAGATTCAGGGTTGTAGAGAGAGATTCAGGTTGTAGAAAGATTCAGGGTTGTAGAGAGGATTTAGGTGTATAGAGAGACTCAGGGTTGTAGAGAGAGATTCTGGGTTGTAGAGAGAGATTCAGGGTTGTAGAGAGAGGTTCAGGGTTGTTGAGAGATTCAGGGTTATAGAGGTAAAGAGATTCAGGGTTGTAGAGAGATTCAGGGTTGTAGAGAGAGATTCAGCGTTGTAGAGAGATTCATGGTTATAGAGAGAGATGCAGGTTGTAGAAGAGATTCATGGTTGTAGAGAAGATTCAGGTTGTAGAGAGATCGTTAAAGAGACTTAGGTTGAAAAGAAGGAGACCAGGGTTGTAGAGAGAGATTCTGGGTTGTAGAAGAGATCAGGGTTGTAGAGAGAGATTCAGGGTTTGTAGAGGAAGATTCAGCGTTATAGAGAGAGATTTAGGGTTAGAAGAGATATTCGGGTTGTAGAGAGAGATTCAGGTGTGTAGAGAGAGATTAGGGGTTATGAGAGAGATTCACGGGTTGTAGAGAGAGATTCGGGTTGTAGTAGAGATCACAGGGTTGTAGAGAGAGACTCAGGGTTAGAAAGAGAGAGAGACTCAGGGTTAGAAAGAGAGAAGACTCAGGGTTGTAGAGAGTAGATCGGGTTGTAGAGAGAGATTCAGGTTGTAGAGAGAGATTCAGGGTTGTAGAGAGAGATTCAAGGTGTAGAGAGAGATTCGTTGTAGAGAATTCAGGTTATAGAGAGAGTTCAGGGTTGTAGAGACGAGACTCAGGTTGTAGAGAGAGATTCTGGGTTGTAGAGAGAGATTTAGGGTTGTAGAGAGAGATTTAGGGTTGTAGAGAGAGATTCCAGGGTTAAGAGAGAGATTCAGGTTTGTAGAGAGAGTCAGTAGAGAAATTCAGGTATAGAGAGAGATTCAGGGTTGTAGAGAGAGATTCAGGGTTGTAGAAAGATTCAGGGTTTAGAGAGAGATTCGAGTTGTAGAGAGAGATTCGAGGGTGTAGAGAGAGATTCAGGGTTATAGAGAAAGATTCAGGGTTAAAAGAGAGAGAAGACTCAGGGTTGAGAGAGAATTCTGGGTTGTAGGAGAGAGATTATTAGAGTTCAGGGATTGTAGAGAGAGAATTTTCAGGGTGATAAGAGAGATCGTTATGTAGCGATGCCGGGTTAGAAAGAGAGAGAGACCTAAGGGTTGTAGAGAGAGAATTCCATGGTTGTATTGAGATTCAGGGTTTGTAGAGAGAGAAATTCCGTCAGTGGTTGTAGAGAGAGATTCAGGGTTGTAGACGAGAGATTCGGTGGTTATAGAGAGAGATTCAGAAGGGGTTGTAGGAGAGAGAATTCAGGGGTTGTAGAGAGAGATTGGGTGTAGAGGGTTCAGGTTTGTAGAAGAAGTATTCCAGGGTTGTAGAGAGAGATTCCAGGCTGTGACGAGAGATTCAGGAGGTTGTAGAGAGCATATTCCGGGCTGTGCAAAGCAGATTCATGGGTATAGAACATTAGGGTAGAGATAGATTCAGGGTTGTAGAGAGAATCCGGGTTAGTTAAAGTAGAGATTCTAGGGTTTAGAAAGAGAGGATGAATCAGGAGGTGTTAGAAGGAGAGAGTACTCATTGTAAGATGAGATCTCAGGGTTTTGTAGGGGAGATAGGTAGAGGAGAGAGCCAGGGTTGAGAAGAGGAGGCAGGGTTGAGAGGATCTGTGGGAGAGATTAGGTGAGGGGGGGGGAGGAGTAGGGGAGGGGAGGGGGAGAGTTCAGGGTTTGTGAGAGAGAGATTCAGAGTTGTAGAGGCGATTCACGGGTTAATAAGAGATTCGGTTGTAGAGAGACTGCAGGGTTTAGAGGATAGAGGTTACAGGGGTTTAGAGAGAGATTCTGTGTAGGGGATCAGTTGCAGGAGAGATTCCCAGGGTTGTAGAGAGAGAGATCAGGGTTGGTAAAGATTAGGAGGAGATTCAGGTTGATAGAGAATCGGATTGTAAGGAGGGTAGAGGAGATCAGAGGTTGTAAGAGAGGACGGTGTAGGAGAGATTCTGTCTATAGAGAGAGTTCGGTTGAGAAGAGATTCAGGTTGTGGATCAGGTATAGAAAGATTCCAGGTTGTAGAGAAGTAGGCTTGCTGTTTAGTTAGAGAATCGTTGACAATCGGGTTGTAGAGAGAGTATTCAGGTTGTAGGTTAGAGATCATAGAGAGCTTTCAGTTAAAGAGGTTGGGTAAAGAGATGAACTTATGGCGTGTACGAGGAGATTCAGGGTTGTAGAGAGAGACAGGTTGAAGAGCGATTCAGTAAAAGAGAGGCTTCAGGTTAGAAGAGAAGGCTCAGGCGTGAGAAGAGTATGGGAAGCTGAGCATTTCTCCGGGTTAAGAGAGAAATTTCAGGGAGTTGATAGAAAGAGTCAGGTTGAGAGAGAATTCAGAGTTGTAGAGAACGGTATGGAGAGAGATCGGGTAAAGCCAGTTGCGAAGGATTCTGGTTTAGATTCTGTCGTGGGTTGTACGAAACGCACCAGCAGGATTTCAGGGTTGTAGAGAGAGATTCCGAGGGTTGTGAAGCAGAGGTACTCCGAGGGATGTTTGTAGAGAGAGATTCTGGGTTTTTAAAGGGGAGTTCAGGTGGGGGGGTGGGGTAGGGGGGGAGGGGAGGGGGGGTGGGGGTCAGGGGGGTGTAGGGTGACTCAGGGGGGGGGGGGGTTGTAGGGGGGGGGAGGAGGTGGGGCTGGTGGTTAGGAGGATTCGGTAGATAGAGATTCAGGTTTGTAGAGAGATTCAGGGTTGTATAGAGGTAAGATTCAGGGTTCTAGGTAAGAGATTCAGGTTTGTGGAGAGAGATTCAGGGCGGTTGAGAGAGATCGGCAGGGTTATAGAGAGAGTTCAGGTTGTAGAGTAGAGCAATTTCCGGGGAACAGTTCAGGGGTTGTGGGGATAGATTCAGGGTTGTAGAGAGAGATTTCAGGTTGTAGTATAGAGATTCAGGGTTATTGAAGAGAGTATTGCGGTTGTAGGAGAGACTCATTAAAGAGAGAGAGACTCAGGTTTAGGAGATAGGGTGTAGAGAGAGATTCCCAGTGGTTGTAGAGAGAGATTCAGGGTTTGAGAGAGAGAGACTTCATGGGTAAGATTTGATAAAGAGATGGTAAAGGAGATCATGGGTTGTAGAGAGAGATATCTTGTACTAGATCGGTTTAGAGAGACTAGGTTGTAGAGAGTTCAGTGTATGTTAGGAAGAGAATTCCGGGTTGAGAGAGATCTTCATGGTTGTAGAGAGAATTCAGAGGTTTGTATGAGAGAGGGAGATTCAGGGTTATGAGAGAGATTCAGGGTTGTAGAGAGATTCATGCTGAAGAGTGTTCAGGGTATGTAGAGAGACTCGGTGTGAGAGAGTGAGTGTAGAGGAGAGATTTCCCGGGTTTGTAGATAGAATCGGTAGAGGAGAGTAGATCAGGTTTGGCTAGAGAGAGATTCCGGTTTTAGAGGAGATTCAGTCATAGAAGAGTTCAGTTGTAGATCATAGGGTGAGACAATCAGTGTGATACGAGTCTTAGACTCAGGGGTTGTATAGAGAGAATTCCCGGTTAGTAGAGGAGATCAGGAAGAAGGAGATTAGTTCGGTTACGAGTTCAGGATTATAGGATAAAGATGATTTCAGGGTTGTAGAGAAGACTTCAGGGTTGTAGAGAAGTTAGCGAGAGAGTTCGGGTAGAGAGAGATTCAGGGTTGTCGAGAGCGATAGGTCTGTAGAGGAGATTGGCGGGTTTTTTTAGAGAGAGATTCAAGGTTGTAGAGTGATGTAGAAGAGAGGGACTTCAGGGTTGTAATAGATTCTGGGTAGAGAGAATTCGCAGGGTTATGAGGTAGAAGAGATTCAGGGGTTGTATGAGGATTAGCGTATAGAGAATTTAGGGTGGAGAGATTCTGTTCGTAATAGAGTCGTTGTAATGAGAGATTCTAGGGTTAGTAGAAGAGAGATTCAGGGTTTAGAGAGAGATTCAAAGAGGTTGTGGAGGAGAGATTTGCAGGTTTAGGATTAGTTGAGAGGAGAAATTCATCAGGGTTCAGAAAGAGAGAGAATCAGGGTTAGTAGATAGAGAACTCATTTATCGAGAGAAGAGAAGTCTCAGAGTTGTAGAGATGGAGATTCAGGTTGTAGAGAGAGATTCAGGTTGTAGAGATGAGATTCAGAGGTTTAGAGAGATTCCAGGGTTAAGAGAGGATAGGTAGAGAGAGATTCTGGGGGCTTGTGGAGAGTCCGGTTGTAGAGAGATTCATGGGTTGTAGAGAGCCTCAGGGTTGAGAAGGACTTCAGCTCAGGGTTGTAGAGAGAGATTCCCTCGGGTGTAAGAGAGAGATTCCAAGGGTTGTAGGAGAGAATTAAGTTCGAGAGAGTCAGGGTTGTATAGAGGAAGAGATTTCCAGTTGTAAGGAGAATTCGGTGTAGGAGTTCTTACTTGTATAGGTTGGTATAGAGAAATTCGGTTTGTAAGAGAGAGATTCAGGGTTGAGGGAGAGATTCCAAGGGTTGTAGTAGAGAGAAATTCAGGGTTGTAGAGAGAGATCAAAGGCGTTGTAGAGAGAGATTGGGTTAGAAGAGAGCAGGAGCTCGTTGTAGAGGAATTGTGAGAGAGAGATTCAGGGTTCGTAGAGAAGAGATTTTCAGGGTTGTAAGAGGATCGGTTGGAAGATAGGTTACAAAGGAAGGTAAGGAAAGTTGAGAGAGTTCCCGTAGAGAAACTCCAGGTTTCAAGGAGTCAGGGTTGTAAGAAGATTCGGGTTTATACGAGGATTAGGGTGAGAGAGATTCACAGCATCGGTTTGTAGAGCAGAGATTCAGGGTTGTAGAGAGAGATTCAGGGTTTGTAGAGAGTTTGTTGAGAGAATTCAGGTGAGATTCCAGGGTTGTAGAGAGAGACTTCAGGGTATGAGAGATTGGGAGAGAGAGATTCGGTTGTGGAAGTTCACGGTTGTAGAGAGAGTACAGGGTTCGAGAGAAGAGCCAGTTTGCTAATGCAGATTCAGGGTTGTGTAAGAGAGATTCATGGGGATGTAGAGTATAGGGGTAAGAGATAAAACATTGTCGAGAGAGATAGGTTTGATAGAGAGGATCCGTCAGGTGTTGCAGTAGAGGAGGAATTTCAGGTTGTAGAGAGATTCAGGGTGATGGAGAGATTCAGGGTTGTAGAGAGGATTGAGGTATAGAGAAGTTCTCTTTAGAGGAATTGGGTTAGAGAGAGATTCGAGGTTGTAGAGAGAGATTCATGGGTTGTAAGAGGAGACTTAGGTTTAGAAAGAGAAAAGAAGATTCCGGTGTAGAGAGAGATTCTCAGGGTTTATAGAGTAAAGATTCAGGGTTAAAGGAAACTAGTGAGAGATCTGGTGTAGAGTAGATTCAGGGTTTAGAGAGAGATTCAGGGTTATAGGAGTAGCGGCTGTAAGTAGGATTTATGCAGGTTAAAAGAGATGATGCTAGGTGTTTTAGGGGTTCAGTTGTAGGAGATTCAGGGTTGAGTACGAGAGATTATGGCGTTGGAGGAATTGCATGGTTCAGGGTGAGAGAGATATCGGGTTGTAGAGAGAGAATTCAAGGGTTGATAGAAGAGACTTCAGGTTGATGAAGACAGGGTGTAGCAGAGATGACTCAGGGTTAGAAAGAGAGAGAGACTCAGGGTTGTAAGAGAGAGAGACTCGGTTTGTAAGAGAGATCATGGTTGTAGAGAGAGATTTCAGGGTTGTAGAGAGAGATTCAGGGTGTAGGTTCAGTATGTAGAATCAGGTTAAGAGAATTCAGGTGTAAGTTCTTAGGAATAGGGTTAGAGAGATTCAGGGTGGAGAGTTGGGTTAGAGTAGAGACTTCAGGGTTGTAACACTTCTGGGTTTAGAGAGAGATCCAAGAGGTTAGTTATGAAGAGACATCAGGGTTGTAAGAGAGATTCTGGGTGTAGAGAGAGATTCAGGGTTTAGAGGCGAGTCAGTTGTAGGATTGCATCAGAGGTTTAGGGGTAAAAGAGAGATGAGAGCAGGTTTATAGAGGTTCCCCGACAGGTTTACAGTCAACGGTGAGAGATTCGCTCCCAAACAGGGTTGTAGAGAAGAGATTCAGACAGGTTGTAGGAGAGATTCAGGGGTTATAGAGACGATAGATTCAGGGTGTAGAGAGAGATTCAGGCGTTTGGGATAGGTTATAATAGGTTCGGTTGTAGAGAGGGTTCAGGGTTGTAGAGAGAGATTTGGTGAAGGAGAGGTTGTAGAGAAGATTCAGGGTTGTATGAGATTCATGGCTTGGAAACTCAGGGTTAGAAGAGAGAGAGACACTCAGGGTTTGAAGGAGAGAGAGATGGTTGTTAAGAGATTAGTTGTAGAGAGAGATTCACAGGGTTGTAGAAGAGATTCAGGTGAGTTAGAGAGAAAAGGAGAGAGAGATCGTTAGAATTCAGGGTTTTAAGAGAGAGTATTAGGGTTAGAAAAGGG
>NW_024059564.1:150339-212451 GCF_016432855.1 Salvelinus namaycush | reverse complement strand
GAGAGAGATTTCAGGGTTAGTAGAGAGAGAGATCAAGGGTTGTAGAGAGAGAGTCGGTTGTAGAGAGATTCAGGTTGTTATAGAGAGAGCTAGGGTTAGAAGAAGAGAGATTCGGGTTGTAGAGAGAGATTCAGGGTTGTAGAGAGATTCGGGTTAGAGAGAGAATATCAGGGTTGAGAGAGAGATTCGGGTTGTAAGAGAGATTCGGGGTTGTAGAGAGATATCAGGGTTGTAGAGAGAGATTCAGGTTGTAGAGAGATCAGGTTGTAGCAGAGAGATTCAGGTGTTAAAGAGAGATTCGGGTTGTAGAGAGAGATTCAGGGTGTAGAGAGATTCAGGTTGTAGAGAGAGATTCAGGGTTGTAGAGAGAGAGTAGAGAGAGTAGTAGAGAGAGATTCAGGGTTGTAGAGAGAGATTCAGGGTTGTAGAGAGATACTCAGGGTTGTAGAGAGAGATTCAGGGTTGTAAAGAGAGATTCAGAGAGAGGTTGTAGAGAGAGACTCAGGTTGTAGAGAGAGATTCGGGTTTAGAGAGAGATTCAGGGTGTAGACTAGGGTTAGAGAGAGATTCAGGGTTGTAGAGAGAGACTCAGGGTTGTAGAGAGAGATCTGGGTTGTAGAGAGAGATTAGGGTTAGTTAGAGAGGAGATTCAGTGGTTAGAGAGAGAGATTCAGGGTTGTAGAGAGAGATTCAGGGGTTGTAGTAGAGAGATTGCAGGGTTAGAAGAGAGGACTCAGGGTTGTAGAGAGGAGATTCTGGAGTGTTGTAGAGAGAGATTCAGGGTGTGTAGAGAGAGATTCAGGGGTTGAGAGAGAATTCAGGGTTGTAGAGAGAGATCAGGTTGTAGAGAGATTCAGAGTTATAGAGAGAGATTCATGGTGAAGAGGGTTGTTGAAAGAGAGAGACTCAGGGTTGTAGAGAGAGATTCTGGGTTGTAGAGAGACGATTCAGGGTTGTAGAGAGAATTCAGGTTTGAGAGAGAGATTCAGGGTTGTAGAGAGATTCGGGTTGTAGAGAGAGACTCAGTGTTGTAGAGAGGATTCGGTTTTTGTAGAGAGAATTCAGGGTTGTAGAGAGAGATTCAGGGTTAGAGAGAGGATCAGGGTTGTAGAGAGGATTCAGTTGTAGAGAATTCAGGGTTATAGAGAGATTCAGGGTTGTAGAGAGAGATTCAGGGTTTGTAGAAGATTCAGGGTTGTAGGAGAGATCGGGTTGTAGAGAGAGTCAGGGTTGTAGAGGAGATTGGGTTTGTAGAGAGAGATCAGTGTGGTAGAGAGAGATTCAGGGGTTTAGAGAGATTCAGGTGTTATAGAGGGTAAAGAGATTCAGGTTGTAGAGAGATTCAGGGTTGTAGAGAGAGATTCAGCGTTGTGTAGAGAGATCAGGGTTAGTAGAGAGAGATTCAGGGTTGTAGAGAGAGATCGGTTGGAGAGGAATTCAGGGTTTAGAGAGAGATTCAGGGTTGTAGAGAGATCAGGGTTGTAGAGAGAGATTCAGTGTTGTAGAGAGATTCAGGGTAAGAGAGAGATTCAGGGTTTAGAGAGAGATTCAGGGTTGTAGAGAGAGATTTGGGTATAGAGAGAGAATTGCTGGGTTTGTAGAGAGAGATTCGGGTTGTAGAGAGAGATTCGGGGTTGTGAGAGAGACTCAGGGCGTTGAAGAGAGATTCGGGTTGTAAGAGAGAGATTCAGGGTTGTAGAGAGAAGATTCAGGGTTGTAGAGAGGATTCAGTAGAGAGGCTGTGACGAGAGATTCAGGGTTTGTTAGTTAAGAAGAATTCAGGGCTGTGAAGAGAGTTCAGGGTTGTAGAGAGAGCTACAACCCTGAATCTCTCTCTACAACCCTGAATCTCTCTCTACAACCCAGATCTCTCTACAACCCTGAATCTCTCTCTAAACCCTGAGTCTCTCTCTCTCTTTCTAACCCTGAGTCTCTCTCTACAACCCTGAATCTCTCTCTACAACCCTGGAATCTCTCTCTCTCTCTATAACCCTGAATCTCTCTACAACGCTGAATCTCTCTCTACAACCCTGAATCTCTCTACAACCCTGAATCTCTTTACCTCTATAACCCTGAATCTCTCTACAACCCTGAATCTCTCTCTACAACCCTGAATCTCTCTCTACAACCCTGAATCTCTCTCTACAACCCTGAGTCTCTCTCTACAACCCTGAGTCTCTCTCTACAACCCTGAATCTTTCTACAACCCTGAGTCTCTCTCTACAACCCTGAATCTCTCTCTATAACCCTGAATCTCTCTACAACCCTGAATCTCTCTCTACAACCCTGAATCTCTCTCTACAACCCTGAATCTCTCTCTACAACCCTGAATCTCTCTCTACAACCCAGAATCTCTCTCTACAACCCTGAGTCTCTCTCTCTTTCTAACCCTGAGTCTCTCTCTCTTTCTAACCCTGAGTCTCTCTCTACAACCCTGAATCTCTCTCTACAACCCGGAATCTCTCTCTACAACCCTGAATCTCTCTCTACAACCCAGAATCTCTCTCTACAACCCTGAATCTCTCTCTACAACCCAGAATCTCTCTCTACAACCCTGAGTCTCTCTCTACAACCCTGAGTCTCTCTCTACAACCCTGAATGTTTCTACAACCCTGAATCTCTCTCTATATCCCAGAATCTCTCTACAACCCTGAATCTCTCTCTACAACCCTGAATCTCTCTCTACAACCCTGAATCTCTCTCTACAACCCTGAATCTCTCTCTACAACCCTGAATCTCTCTCTACAACCCAGAATCTCTCTCTACAACCCTGAGTCTCTCTCTCTTTCTAACCCTGAGTCTCTCTCTCTTTCTAACCCTGAGTCTCTCTCTACAACCCTGAATCTCTCTCTACAACCCTGAATCTCTCTCTACAACCCTGAATCTCTCTCTACAACCCAGAATCTCTCTCTACAACCCTGAATCTCTCTCTACAACCCCGAATCTCTCTTTCTAACCCTAAATCTCTCTCTATAACCCTGAATCTCTCTCTACAACCCTGAATCTCTCTCTACAACCCTGAATCTCTCTCTACAACCCAGAATCTCTCTCTACAACCCAGAATCTCTCTCTACAACCCTGAGTCTCTCTCTCTTTCTAACCCTGAGTCTCTCTCTACAACCCTGAATCTCTCTCTACAACCCGGAATCTCTCTCTACAACCCTGAATCTCTCTCTACAACCCAGAATCTCTCTCTACAACCCTGAATCTCTCTCTACAACCCCGAATCTCTCTCTCTAACCCTAAATCTCTCTCTATAACCCTGAATCTCTCTCTACAACCCTGAATCTCTCTCTACAACCCTGCATCTCTCTCTACAACCCAGAATCTCTCTCTACAACCCAGAATCTCTCTCTACAACCCTGAGTCTCTCTCTCTTTCTAACCCTGAGTCTCTCTCTACAACCCTGAATCTCTCTCTACAACCCTGAATCTCTCTCTATAACCCTGAATCTCTCTCTACAACCCTGAATCTCTCTCTACAACCCTGAATCTCTCTCTATAACCCTGAATCTCTCTACAACGCTGAATCTCTCTCTACAACCCTGAATCTCTCTACAACCCTGAATCTCTTTACCTCTATAACCCTGAATCTCTCTACAACCCTGAATCTCTCTCTACAACCCTGAATCTCTCTCTACAACCCAGAATCTCTCTCTACAACCCTGAGTCTCTCTCTACAACCCTGAATCTCTCTCTACAACCCTGAATCTTTCTACAACCCTGAATCTCTCTCTACAACCCTGAATCTCTCTCTATAACCCTGAATTTCTCTACAACCCTGAATCTCTCTCTACAACCCTGAATCTCTCTCTCTAACCCTGAATCTCTCTCTACAACCCTGAATCTCTCTCTACAACCCTGAATCTCTCTCTACAACCCTGAGTCTCCCTCTACAGCCCTGAATCTCTCTCTATAACCCTGAATCTCTCTACAACCCTGAATCTCTCTCTACAACCCTGAATCTCTCTACAACCCTGAATCTCTCTACAACCCTGAATCTCTCTCTACAACCCAGAATCTCTCTCTACAACCCTGAGTCTCTCTCTCTTTCTAACCATGAGTCTCTCTCTCTTTCTAACCATGAGTCTCTCTCTCTTTCTAACCCTAAGTCTCTCTCTACAACCCTGAATCTCTCTCTACAACCCTGAATCTCTCTCTACAACCCTGAATCTCTCTCTACAACCCAGAATCTCTCTCTACAACCCTGAATCTCTCTTCACAGCCCTGAATCTCTCTCTATAACCCTGAATCTCCCTACAACCCTGAGTCTCTCTCTACAACCCTGAGTCTCTCTCTCTTTCTAACCCTGAATATCTCTCTACAACCCTGAATCTCTCTCTACAACCCTGAATCTCTCTCTACAACCCTGAATCTCTTTCTCTCTCTAACCCTGAATCTCTCTACAACCCTGAATCTCTCTCTACAACCCTGAGTCTCTCTCTCTTTCTAACCCTGAATCTCTCTCTACAACCCTGAATCTCTCTCTACAACCCTGAATCTCTCTCTACAACCTTGAATCTCTCTCTAACCCTGAATCTCTCTCTAACCCTGAATCTCTCTCTAACCCTGAATCTGTCTCTATAACCCTGAACCTCTTTCTCTCTCTAACCCTGAATCTCTTTCTCCCTCTAACCCTGAATCTCTCTTTCAAACCTTGAATCTCTCTTTCTAACCCTGAATCTCTCTATAACCCTGAATTGTATTCTCTCTCTAACCCTGAATCTCTCTCTGTAACCCTGAATCTCTCTCTCTAACTGTGAATCTCTCTCTCTAACCCTGAATCTCTCTTCCTAACCCTGAATCTCTCTATAACCCTGAATCTCTCTTTCTAACCCTGAATCTCTTTCTCGCTCAAACCCTGAATCTCTCTCTAACCCTGGATCTCTCTCTACAACCCTGAGTCTCTCTCTCTAACCCTGAATCTCTCTCTATAACCCTGAATCTCTCTCTAACCCTGAATCTCTCTCTAACCCTGAATCTCTCTCTATAACCCTGAATCTCTCTATAACCCTGAATCTCTCTCTAACCCTGAATCTCTCTCTCTAACCCTGAATCTCTCTCTATAACCCTGAATCTCTCTCTAACCCTGAATCTCTCTATAACCCTGAATCTCTCTCTGTAACCCTGAATCTCTCTCTAACCCTGAATCTCTCTCTCTAACCTTGGATCTCAATCTCTCTAACCCTGCATCTCTCTCTCTCTCTCTAACCCTGGATCTCTCTCTCTCTCTCTCTTTCTCTCTCTTACCCTGGATCTCTCTCTCTCTCTCTGTCTCTCTCTTACCCTGAATCTCTCTCTCTCTCTCTCGCTATCTCTCTCTCTCTCTCTCTCTCTCTCTCTCGCTCTCTCTCATCCCTTCCCCACCTCCATACCTGTTGCATCCTCCCCAGCCCTGCTCCTCCGCCTACAGCCACTATGGGTAGTCCAGTCTGGGCAGAGACAAACTCTAACATGGGGGCCAGGGGTCCCCAGGCGGTGGGTGGTGGCCTCTCCTCCTCGTAGACCAGGCCCTGTAGGGGCCTCGCTGCCAGCAGGTCACACAGCTGGGACAGCAGAGTCTTAGGACTACTGTCATTCACCTGAAGAGGAAGTCATGACAGGGATAGGTTAGCTTGCATTACACACGGACTACAACATGATCTGAGGATTATAGTCATTCACCACATGATCACATGGTAACAACAATACATATATAGAGAAAGACTTTGTGAAACTTTTCGTGAGAAAGCAGATAAACAACAGTAAGGGACAGTACAGTGTACTACTGTCTTACCACTACTATCAACGAGAGAGAGAGAGAAATCAAAGAGAGTGATAGAACAGAAAACAGAGACAGACAGGTGTGCAGATGGACTACTGGCATTCATCTGGACACGGAGCCATGATGAGTAAGGTTACGTTACAATGTATGGCGAACACATTGGCGGTGTTGATTATACCCATACTAGCATACTACATACTTAAACTCCATGCTATTCCCTCACCATCGCATTCTATTTAGCATGTACCATTTAGTAAAAAGTATGCAGTATGCCACAGCTGCAACTCAGTAGCAGCTCCTGATTGGCTGAGTAGGTGGGGCGGGGCAGAGTGGGTGGATATTTTCTATATTCAACAGACATGCATTACAGTAACCAGCCTGATAATAGTTAATTTCCAATTGGATTATTTCTCTAAACTCTGAATGGAATAGGAATGGAGTTATAGGCCTACTCAGGCTGGTTATAGGAAGACTATCACATTTGACCTACACCGTAGTAGACCATATAGCCAATCTATCCTGTTTAAAAAGGACTAAAGACAGAAACAGATTTGGTTCCGTTTTAACATAGTTATTAGTGAAACCAAAGTGTTGTAGCATGTATAAAGGAAATCAACCAGCCTAGTAGTACACCCAAACTTTTCAAATGTTCAAATCAAAGGGCTATTGCACATAAAAATGTGGACAGTCGGGTGCATCGCAAATCTAGAACCGCTGGACAGCAACATAATAAACTAAAGCACTGATCATTGAGAATGAGATAAAGGCTTGACCCATTCTTTAAATCATTAAATAGATAGCCACGCCTACAACACTGACACAATCCATATGTTCAAATCAAAAGGCCTGATTAATATGGCATCAATAAAACAGCCACATCCCAAGTCTGGGTATTCAGACACCGCCAGTGTGTGAACACACAAAACCACACAGACAAAGAATAGAAGGATAAGACACAGGAAGCAGGGAAACAGACAGACAGGGTCTGAAGTGAAGTGTCCCTCTCTTACCTGGGGTGAAGTAATGACAAGGCGATCGGTTAGATAGAGTTCAATGACAAGGCTATCGGTTAGATAGAGTTTAATGACAAGGCTATCGGTTACATAGAGTTGAATGACAAGGCTATCGGTTACATAGAGTTTAATGACAAGGCTATCGGTTACATAGAGTTTAATGACAAGGCTATCGGTTACATAGAGTTTAATGACAAGGCTATCGGTTACATAGTGTTTAATGACAAGGCTATCGGTTAGATAGAGTTTAATGACAAGGCTATCGGTTAGATAGAGTTTAATGACAAGACTATCGGTTACATAGAGTTTAATGACAAGGCTATCGGTTACATTTAGTTTAATGACAAGGCTATCGGTTAGATAGAGTTTAATGACAAGGCTATTGGTTAGATAGAGTTTAATGACAAGGCTATCGGTTACATAGAGTTGAATGACACGGCTATCGGTTACATATCGTTTAATGACAAGGCTATCGGTTGCATAGAGTTGAATGACAAGACTATCGGTTACATAGAGTTTAATGACAAGGCTATCGGTTACATAGAGTTTAATGACAAGGCTATCGGTTAGATAGAGTTTAATGACAAGGTAATTGGTTAGATAGAGTTTAATGACAAGGCTATCGGTTAGATAGAGTTCAATGACAAGGCTATCGGTTAGATAGAGTTTAATGACAAGGCTATCAGTTAGATAGAGTTTAATGACAAGGTAATTGGTTAGATAGAGTTTAATGACAAGGCTATCGGTTAGATAGAGTTCAATGACAAGGCTATCGGTTACATAGAGTTTAATGACAAGGCTATCGGTTAGATAGAGTTTAATGACAAGGTAATTGGTTAGATAGAGTTTAATGACAAGGCTATCGGTTACATAGAGTTGAATGACACGGCTATCGGTTACATAGCGTTTAATGACAAGGCTATCGGTTACATAGAGTTGAATGACAAGACTATCGGTTACATAGAGTTTAATGACAAGGCTATCGGTTACATAGAGTTTAATGACAAGGCTATCGGTTAGATAGAGTTTAATGACAAGGTAATTGGTTAGATAGAGTTTAATGACAAGGCTATCGGTTAGATAGAGTTCAATGACAAGGCTACAGGTTAGATAGAGTTTAATGACAAGGCTATCGGTTAGATAGAGTTTAATGACAAGGCTATTGGTTACATAGAGTTTAATGACAAGGCTATCGGTTACATAGAGTTTAATGACAAGGCTATCGGTTACATAGAGTTTAATGACAAGGCTATCGGTTAGATAGAGTTTAATGACAAGGCTATCGGTTAGATAGAGTTTAATGACACGGCTATCGGTTACATAGAGTTTAATGACAAGGCTATCGGTTACATAGAGTTTAATGACAAGGCTATTGGTTACATAGAGTTTAATGACAAGGCTATCGGTTACATAGAGTTTAATGACAAGGCTATCGGTTACATAGAGTTTAATGACAAGGCTATCGGTTACATAGCGTTTAATGACAAGGCTATCGGTTACATAGATTTGAATGACAAGACTATCGGTTACATAGAGTTTAATGACAAGGCTATTGGTTACATAGAGTCTAATGACACGGCTACTGGTTAGATAGAGTTTAATGACAAGGCTATCGGTTAGATAGAGTCTAATGACACGGCTACTAGTTAGATAGAGTTTAACGACAAGGCTACAGGTTAGATAGAGTTTAATGACAAGGCTATCGGTTAGATAGAGTTTAATGACAAGGCTATCAGTAAGATAGAGTATAATAACAAGGCTATCGGCTACATAGAGTTTAATGACACGGCTATCGGTTACATAGACTTTAATGACAAGGATATCGGTTACATAGAGTTTGATGACAAGGCTATCGGTTAGATAGAGTTTAATGACAAGGCTATCGGTTACATAGAGTTTAATGACAAGGCTATCGGTTACATAGAGTTTAATGACAAGGCTATCGGTTACATAGCGTTTATTGACAAGGCTATCGGTTACATAGAGTTTAATGACAAGGCTATCGGTTAGATAGAGTTTAATGACAAGGCTATCGGTTACATAGAGTCTAACGACAAGGCTATTGGTTACATAGCGTTTAATGACAAGGCTATCGGTTAGATAGAGTTTAACAACAAGGCAATCGGTTACATAGAGTCTAATGACACGGCTACTGGTTAGATAGAGTTTAACGACACGGCTATCGGTTAGATAGAGTTTAATGACAAGGCTATCGGTTAGATAGCATTTAATGACAAGGCTACTGGTTAGATAGCATTTAATGACAAGGCTATCGGTTACATAGAGTTTAACGACAAGGCTATCGGTTAGATAGAGTTTAATGACAAGGCTATCGGTTACATAGAGTTTAATGACAAGGCTATCGGTTAGATAGAGTTAAACGACAAGGCTATCGGTTACATAGAGTTTAATGACAAGGCTATCGGTTACATAGAGTTTAATGACAAGGCTATCGGTTAGATAGAGTTAAACGACAAGGCTATCGGTTACATAGAGTCTAATGACACGGCTACTGGTTAGATAGAGTTTAACGACAAGGCTATCGGTTAGATAGAGTTTAATGACAAGGCTATCGGTTACATAGAGTTTAATGACAAGGCTATTGGTTACATAGCGTTTAATGACAAGGCTATCGGTTAGATAGAGTTTAATGACAAGGCTATCGGTTACATAGAGTCTAATGACACGGCTATTGGTTAGATAGAGTTTAACGACAAGGCTATCGGTTAGATAGAGTTTAATGACAAGGCTATCGGTTACATAGCGTTTAATGACAAGGCTATCGGTTAGATAGAGTTTAACGACAAGGCTATCTGTTACAAAGCGTTTAATGACAAGGCTATCGGTTACATAGAGTTTAATGACAAGGCTATCGGTTACATAGAGTTTAATGACAAGGCTATCGGTTACATAGCGTTTAATGACAAGGCTATCGGTTACATAGCGTTTAATGACAAGGCTATCGGTTACATAGAGTTTAATGACAAGGCTATCGGTTAGATAGAGTTTAATGACAAGGCTATCGGTTACATAGAGTTGAAAGACAAGGCTATCGGTTACATAGAGTTTAATGACAAGGCTATCGGTTAGATAGAGTTTAATGACACGGCTACCGGTTACATAGAGTTTAACAACAAGGCTATCGGTTACATAGAGTTGAATGACAAGGCTATCGGTTAGATAGAGTTTAATGACAAGGCTATCGGTTAGATAGAGTTTAATGACAAGGCTATCGGTTACATAGAGTTTAATGACAAGGCTATCGGTTACATAGCGTTTAATGACAAGGCTATCGGTTACATAGAGTTTAATGACAAGGCTATCGGTTACATAGCGTTTAATGACAAGGCTATCGGTTACATAGAGTTTAATGACAAGGCTATCGGTTACATAGCGTTTAATGACAAGGCTATCGGTTACATAGAGTTTAATGACAAGGCTATCAGTTACATAGCGTTTAATGACAAGGCTATCGGTTAAATAGAGTTTAATGACAAGGCTATCGGTTAGATAGAGTTTAATGACAAGGCTATCGGTTAGATAGAGTTTAATGACAAGGCTATCAGTTACATAGCGTTTAATGACAAGGCTATTGGTTAGATAGAGTTTAATGACAAGGTAATTGGTTAGATAGAGTTTAATGACAAGGTAATTGGTTAGATAGAGTTTAATGACAAGGTAATTGGTTAGATAGAGTTTAATGACAAGGTAATTGGTTACATAGAGTTTAATGACAAGGCTATCGGTTAGATAGAGTTTAATGACAAGGCTATCGGTTACATAGAGTTTAATGACAAGGCTATCGGTTACATAGAGTTTAATGACAAGGCTATCGGTTACATAGAGTTTAATGACAAGGCTATCGGTTAGATAGAGTTTAATGACAAGGCTATCGGTTACATAGAGTTTTATGAGAAGGCTATCGGTTACATAGCGTTTAATGACAAGGCTATTGGTTAGATAGAGTTTAACGACAAGGCTATCGGTTAGATAGAGTTTAACGACAAGGCTATCGGTTACATAGAGTTTAATGACAAGGCTATCGGTTACATAGAGTTTAATGACAAGGCTACTGGTTAGATAGAGTTTAATGACAAGGCTATCGGTTAAATAGAGTTTAATGACAAGGCTATCGGTTAGATAGAGTTTAATGACAAGGCTATTGGTTAGATAGAGTTTAATGACAAGGCTATCGGTTACATAGAGTTTAATGACAAGGCTATCGGTTACATAGAGTTTAATGACAAGGCTATCGGTTACATAGAGTTTAACGACAAGGCTATCGGTTACATAGAGTTTAATGACAAGGCTATCGGTTACATAGAGTTTAATGACAAGGCTATCGGTTACATAGAGTTTAATGACAAGGCTATCGGTTAAATAGAGTTTAATGACAAGGCTATCGGTTACATAGAGTTTAATGACAAGGCTATTGGTTAGATAGAGTTTAATGACAAGGCTATCGGTTACATAGAGTTTAATGACAAGGCTATCGGTTACATAGAGTTTAATGACAAGGCTATCGGTTACATAGAGTTTAATGACAAGGCTATCGGTTACATAGAGTTTAATGACAAGGCTATCGGTTAGATAGAGTTTAATGACAAGGCTATCGGTTACATAGAGTTTAATGACAAGGCTATCGGTTACATAGAGTTTAATGACACGGCTATCGGTTACATAGAGTTTAATGACAAGGCTATCGGTTAGATAGAGTTTAATGACAAGGCTATCGGTTACATAGAGTCTAATGACACGGCTACTGGTTAGATAGAGTTTAACGACAAGGCTATCAGTTAGATAGAGTTTAATGACAAGGATATCGGCTACATAGAGTTTAATGACAAGGCTATCGGTTAGATAGAGTTTAATGACACGGCTACCGGTTACATAGAGTTTTATGACAAGGCTATCGGTTACATAGAGTTTAATGACAAGGCCATCGGATACATAGAGTTTAATGACAAGGCTATCGGTTACATAGAGTTTAATGACAAGGCTATCGGTTACATAGAGTTTTATGACAAGGCTATCGGTTACATAGCGTTTAATGACAAGGCTATCGGTTAGATAGAGTTTAATGACAAGGCTATCGGTTAGATAGAGTTTAATGACAAGGCTATCGGTTACATAGCGTTTAATGACAAGGCTATCGGTTACATAGCGTTTAATGACAAGGCTATTGGTTAGATAGAGTTTAACGACAAGGCTATCGGTTAGATAGAGTTGAATAACAAGGCTATCGGTTAGATAGAGTTGAATGACAAGGCTATCGGTTAGATAGAGTTTAATGACAAGGCTATCGGTTACATAGAGTCTAATGACACGGCTACTGGTTAGATAGACTTTAACGACAAGGCTATCGGTTACATAGAGTTTAATGACAAGGCTATCGGTTACATAGCGTTTAATGACAAGGCTATCGGTTAGATAGAGTTTAACAACAAGGCTATCGGTTAGATAGAGTTTAATGACAAGGCTATCGGTTAGATAGAGTTTAATGACAAGGCTATCGGTTACATAGAGTTTAATGACAAGGCTATCGGTTAAATAGAGTTTAATGACACGGCTATCGGTTACATAGAGTTTAATGACAAGGCTATCGGTTAGATAGAGTTTAATGACAAGGCTATCGGTTAAATAGAGTTTAATGACACGGCTATCGGTTACATAGAGTTTAATGACAAGGCTATCGGTTAGATAGAGTTTAATGACACGGCTACCGGTTACATAGAGTTTTATGACAAGGCTATCGGTTACATAGAGTTTAATGACAAGGCCATCGGATACATAGAGTTTAATGACAAGGCTATCGGTTACATAGAGTTTAATGACAAGGCTATCGGTTACATAGAGTTTTATGACAAGGCTATCGGTTACATAGCGTTTAATGACAAGGCTATCGGTTACATAGAGTTTAATGACAAGGCTATCGGTTAAATAGAGTTTAATGACAAGGCTATCGGTTAGATAGAGTTTAATGACAAGGCTATCGGTTACATAGAGTTTAATGACAAGGCCATCGGATACATAGAGTTTAATGACAAGGCTATCGGTTACATAGAGTTTAATGACAAGGCTATCGGTTACATAGAGTTTAACGACAAGGCTATCGGTTACATAGAGTTTAATGACAAGGCTATCGGTTAGATAGAGTTTAATGACAAGGCTATCGGTTAAATAGAGTTTAATGACAAGGCTATCGGTTACATAGCGTTTAATGACAAGGCTATTGGTTAGATAGAGTTTAACGACAAGGCTATCGGTTAGATAGAGTTGAATAACAAGGCTATCGGTTAGATAGAGTTGAATGACAAGGCTATCGGTTACATAGAGTCTAATGACACGGCTACTGGTTAGATAGACTTTAACGACAAGGCTATCGGTTACATAGAGTTTAATGACAAGGCTATCGGTTACATAGCGTTTAATGACAAGGCTATCGGTTAGATAGAGTTTAACAACAAGGCTATCGGTTAGATAGAGTTTAATGACAAGGCTATCGGTTACATAGAGTTTAATGACAAGGCTATCGGTTACATAGAGTTTAATGACAAGGCTATCGGTTAGATAGAGTTTAATGACAAGGCTATCGGTTAGATAGAGTTTAATGACAAGGCTATCGGTTACATAGAGTTTAATGACAAGGCTATCGGTTACATAGAGTTTAATGACAAGGCTATCGGTTACATAGAGTTTAATGACAAGGCTATCGGTTACATAGCGTTTAATGACAAGGCTATCGGTTACATAGAGTTTAATGACAAGGCTATCGGTTAGATAGAGTTTAATGACAAGGCTATCGGTTACATAGAGTTTAATGACAAGGCTATCGGTTACATAGAGTTGAATGACAAGGCTATCGGTTACATAGAGTTTAATGACAAGGCTATCGGTTAGATAGAGTTTAATGACAAGGCTATCGGTTACATAGAGTTTAATGACAAGGCTATCGGTTACATAGAGTTTAATGACAAGGCTATCGGTTAGATAGAGTTTAATGACACGGCTATCGGTTACATAGCGTTCATGCAATGGTAGAAGAGCAGGTGAATTAAGGAAACGCTTCTAGTTACTCTCATTTAGACACAACAGCACGACGTCTCTTTACCTTACAGGTTAGCGCTGTGGCTCCTATAAGTCCTAGATCTATAGTACTGACAGTATGACATAGAGTTGGCTATATAACATGTGTCTCAGATAAGGATTGGGCCCTATATGAATGTAATCCATTATTCCATTACTATGATGACTCTAAACCCTAAACAAGCCAGCTCTGACCCTTGAATCCATCACTGTCTTCCTTCCTATTCCACCCTCACTGTATTCCCTGGACCTCCCACCACACCGCCCCTACATTTTCCCCTTATAATAATCATAATACATGGTACTTATATTTGGCCCAATCCATTAGTGTCAGGTTAAGGTTCAGGCTGTAATGAATGGATCCATTATCACCATTACTACTATTACCCCCCAGAACAGCACAGTCTTGTCTCACCTGAAGCCAGATGACGTTAGCAGAGCCCCACTGGGTGATCACGCTCTCCCCCAGGGAGCTGTGTGCCCGGCCAAACCCAGGGTAGAGCACCCTTCCCCCGGGCCCGGCCGCCGCCTCTACCTGCACGCTGGCCCCCGCGTGGATCACAGCGATGTTGAAGTTCATTATAGTCCCCGGGTCTCTCTCCCGCTCCCGGGGCCGTAGCAAGAGGTGTGGGGAGGGCGTGACCGGTCCTGCCCACTCCGCCAGGGCCAATAGGAGAGAGAGGGTGGGTATGGCGACCATTGCAATAGATCAACCAACCGTGGAAGGGGGAGGGGGCGGAGGGGGGGGGGGGGGGGGGGGGTCGAAGCTGTAAAGCGCACTGAGAGAGGGTGCCTATGAGAGAGAAAGAGACAGAGCGAGAGAACGAGAGAGAGAGAGAGAGCGAGAGAGAGGAGTTTAGAAGACTTAGATGTTCTTGCAACATTCTCCCAGAATTGTAAGTTTGTTCACATCAGGAATGGCCTACACAGAGGGTGCAAAGCAAAGAGAGCGAGAGGGATGGAGAGAGAAGGGGGAGGGAGAACAAGAGGGAGAGGAGGAGAGAGAATGTAATGGATTCTGAATCCAATCATGGGGTAATATAAGTTAGCTTTGGCTGGAGCAATATTTGAACAGCAACACGGTATAGAGAAGGGGAACAAACAATGGAGAGAGAGAGAGATGAGGAAAAGATGGGGTGTGGGGCAGAGGGAGAGGGAAGATGAAATAGGTGCTATTTAGGCTACAGGCTGAGAAGAAACAATATGAGCGAGAAGGGAAATAGAAAGGAGGGAGGGAGGGAGAGAGAGACAGCGAGAGAGAGAGAGAGAGAGGGAGAGAGAGAGAGGGAGAGGGAGAGAGGGAAGGAGGGAGAGAGAGAGGGAGGGAGAGACAGCGAGAGAGAGAGAGAGAGAGAGAGAGAGAGAGAGAGAGAGAGAGAGAGAGAGAGGGAGAGAGAGAGAGAGAAAGGGAGAGGGAGATTGGGAAGGAGGGAGAGAGGGAGGGAGAGATGGAAAGATGGAGAGTGTAAATAGCAGACAGAGACAAAGATATGGGTGGAGGTGGTTATTGTACTGCATGAATGATAACAACAATTAGGATCACTGCAAAACACCCACACCCACACACACACACACACACACACACACACACACACACACACACACACACACACACACACACACACAC
Organism: Salvelinus namaycush; assembly: GCF_016432855.1. Taxonomy (NCBI): domain Eukaryota; kingdom Metazoa; phylum Chordata; class Actinopteri; order Salmoniformes; family Salmonidae; genus Salvelinus; species Salvelinus namaycush. The sequence continues at coordinate 196,962 of NW_024059564.1, read as the reverse complement.
ACACACACACACACACACATACACACATACACAGAGAGAGAGAGAGCTATAGGGGTTAATGCAGTCTACACACAATGATATACACAAACAATCACGCAAGAAGATAGTGATTGCATGAGAGATAGCAAATCATTTTCAATTTACTTTCTGTGCCAACCTCCCTCCCTTCCCCTCTCTGTTTCAACCTCCCCTCACTTCTCTCTCTCACCCCATCACCTCCTCTCTCTCTCGCTCTCTTTCTCTCTCTCACTCAGTTTTTCATGAATTCAGGTGCTAACACAATTTCTTTGATTAACAGGGCTTGCTGACATGATATTCTCTCTTTCTCCCTCCATCCTCTCCCTTCCTCTCCCTCCATTTCACAGTGCCTGTTCTTTGACCCTGACGAGTCCTTTGGAACAAATAGGGAAGGTGAAAAAAAGAGGAGAGGAGGAAGGGACTGGAGGAATGAAAGACAGACAGAGAAAGAAAGAGAGAGAGACGGGTAGAAATGCCGTCTGGGTAGAAATTCTGTCTGTTTAAAGAATGTAAATAGAGGGAACATGAGTGAGTGAGAGGAGGACGGGTAGAGGAGAGGAAACAGGGGACTAAAGAGGGAATGAATGGGGAGAGGAGCGGAGGGATAAAATATGGGGGAGAGCAGGAAAGAGAGAAATATTGATTACCATGATGTGTATACGTGTTTGGCCTAAACAAGCACACTGCCAAACCTGAGGTCTTGACTGACAGGGTGTGTGTGTTTGTGTGTGTGTGTGTGTGTGTGTATACATGGCGTGCAAGCACATGTGTGTGTAAGAGAGAGATCAAATCAAATCAAATGTTATTAGTCACATGCGCTGAATACAACAATACAGTGAAATGCTCACTTAATTACCCAAGATGGCGTAGCAGTGCAGATGTGTTTTGTTCGTCCTCTCGTGTACTTTTGTATTTTTCGTCTTTTTTTGTATATATTTCAATTTTATTTTCAATCTCTTTTCCATTTTAATTCAATTATACCTTCCGGTAACCTGCCTCACCCAGTGAGATACGGAACCGCTATTATTTTTTAGACCTTATAGCGAGAACCACCTAGCCATCAGAAGCTAACCAGCTAATTAGCTACAAGCTATTTAGTCATTGTTAGCCACTGCTAGCGGCCTTTACCTTCTGTACAGATACCAGCTCTTTTTTAGCCTGGATAATACTCGCCAGCCTACCAGTATCGGACTGTCTCTCCACTACAATGCCGGATTCCTGCCGTAATCCCTGGACCATTACTCATGATCTTCACAGCTAGCTAGCACTCACCAAGTAACCTAGTACCGAAGCTATCCCTGAGGCCCACCTCCCGACCTACTCAGTTGTTCACCCGGACTCCACCCAAACACGGCTAGAAGCCACTACTCCACCGGATCCTTGCTGTAAGCTCTGGACCTTGGCACCGGATCACCGCTGCTACCGAGTGGCTTTAGTGGCTAACGCCCCTGCCCCGAAGCTAGCACCAGTTAGCCGTGAGCCAGGCGCATCTCCCGGCTAGAAAACTAAATTACTACAACTACAATACCTCTTTCGCGATCTGGCTTGGATCCTTTATCGACACGGCGCTCCGCCGCACCACCACGACTGGTCTGCCGACGAATACTCCATCCGCTGTGCCTTCAACCGGCCTCCGTTGGACGTCGGAGCAGACGCTTCTACTAGCCCCGTGCTACTAACTTTAAACGCTGTGTCGCCCGCGTGCTAGCGTAGTAGCGACTACTCCGCGGCTTCCCTGTTCCATCTATTGCTTCCCCCTGGACCCTATGATCACTTGCTACATAGCTGATGCCTGCTAGACTGTCCGTTAATCACGGTACTCCATTCTGTTTATTTTTTGTTTATCTGTCGGCCCCAGCCGCAAACTCAGGCTCTGTGTGTAGTTAACCGACCCTCTCTGCCCAGTCATCGCCATTTTACCTGTTGTTGTTTTAGCTGATCAGCTGTTGTCTCACCGGTGTTGTCTAGCTAGCTCTCCCAATCAACACCTGTGATTACTTTATGCCTCGCTGTATGTCTCTCTCAAATGTCAATATGCCTTGTATATTGTTGTTTAGGTTAGTTATCATTGTTTTAGTTTACAATAGATCCCCTAGTTCCACTCATCATACCTCTGATACCTCCTTTGTCCCACCTCCCACACATGCGGTGACCTCACCCATTATAACCAGCATGTCCAGAGATACAACCTCTCTTATCATCACTCAATGCCTGGGCTTACCTCCGCTGTACCCGCACCCCACCATAACCCTGTCTGCACATTATGCCCTGAATCTATTCTACCACGCCCAGAAATCTGCTCCTTTTATTCTTTGTCCCCAACGCTCTAGGCGACCAGTTTTGATAACATTTAGCCGTACCCTCATCCTACTCCTCCTCTGTTCCTCGGGTGATGTGGAGGTAAACCCAGGCCCTGCGTGTCCCCAGGCACCCTCATTTGTTGACTTCTGTGATCGAAAAAGCCTTGGTTTCATGCATGTCAACATCAAAAGCCTCCTCCCTAAGTTTGTTTTACTCACTGCTTTAGCACACTCCGCCAACCCTGATGTCCTTGCCGTGTCTGAATCCTGGCTTAGGAAGGCCACCAAAAATTCTGAGATTTCCATACTCAACTACAACATTTTCCGTCAAGATTGAACTGCCAAAGGGGGAGAAGTTGCAATCTACTGCAGAGATAGCCTGCAAAGTTCTGTCATACTTTCAAGGTCTATCCCTAAAAGAGTTCGAACTTCTAATCTTAAAAATTAATCTCTCCAGAAATAAGTCTCTCACTGTTGCCGCCTGCTATCGATCCCCCTCTACTCCTAGCTGTGCCCTGGACACCATTTGTGAATTGATCGCCCCCCCATCTAGTCTCAGAGATCGTTCTGTTAGGTGACCTAAACTGGAATATGCTTAACACCCCGGCAGTCCTACAATCTAAGCTAGATGCCCTCAATCTCATACAAATCATCAAGGAACCCACCAGGTACAATCCTAAATCCGTCAACATGGGCACCCTCACAGACATTATCCTGACCAACTTGCCCTCCAAATACACCTTCGCTGTTTTCAATCAGGATCTCAGCGATCCCTGCGTCATTGCCTGTATCCGCTATGGGTCCGCGGTCAAACAACCACCCCTCATCACTGTCAAACGCTCCCTAAAACACTTCTGCGAGCAATACACGCAGTCAGTCAGGAAAGCAAAGACTAGCTTTTTCAAGCAGAAATTTGCATCCTGTAGCTCTAACTCCAAAAAGTTTTGGGACACTGTAAAGTCCATGGAGAACAAGAGCACCTCCTCCCAGCTGCCCACTGCACTGAGGCTAGGTAACACGGTCACAACCGATAAATCCATGATAATCGAAATTTCAATAAGCATTTCTCAACGGCTGGCCATGCCTTCCTCCTGGCTACTCCAACCCCGGACAACAGCTCCGCCCCCCCCCCCCCCCCCCGCAGCTACTCGCCCAAGCCTCCCCAGCTTCTCCTTCACCCAAATCCAGATAGCAGATGTTCTGAAAGAGCTGTTGTTGCAACCCCTATTACCAGCCTGTTCAACCTCTCTTTCGTATCGTCCGAGTTCCCTAAAAATTGGAAAGCTGCCGCGTTCATCCCCCTCTTCAAAGGTCGGTGACACCCTAGACCCAAACTGTTACAGACATATTTCCATTCTGCCCTGCCTATCTAAATTCTTCGAAAGCCTAGTTAATAAACAGATCACTGACCATTTCGAATCCCACCGTACCTTCTCCGCTGTGCAATCCGGTTTCCGAGCCGGTCACTGGTGCACCTCAGCCATGCTCAAGGTACTAAACGATATCATAACCGCCATCGATAAAAGACAGTACTGTGCAGATGTCTTCATCGACCTGGCCAAGGCTTTTGACTCTGTCAATCACCGTATTCTTATCGGCAGACTCAATAGCCTTGGTTTTTCTAATGATTGCCTCGCCTGGTTCACCAACTACTTTGCAGACAGAGTTCAGTGTGTCAAATCGGAGGGCCTGTTGTCCGGACCTCTGTCAGTCTCTATGGGGGTACCACAGGGTTCAATTTTCGGGCCGACTCTTTTCTCTGTATATATCAATGATGTTGCTCTTGCTGCGGGCGATTCCCTGATCCACCTCTAATCCACAACACCATTCTGTATACTTTTGCCCCTTCCTTGGACACTGTGCTAACTAACATCCAAACGAGCTTCAATGCCATACAACACTCCTTCCGTGGCCTCCAACTGCTCTTAAACGCTAGTAAAACCAAATGCATGCTTTTCAACCGTTCGCTGCCCGCACCCGCCCGCCCGACTAGCATCACCACCCTGAACGGTTCCGACCTAGAATATGTGGACAACTTTAAATACCTAGGTGTCTGGATAGACTGTACACTCTCCTTCCAGACTCATATTAAACATCTCCAATCCAAAATCAAATCTAGAATCGGCTTCCTATTTCGCAACAAAGCCTCCTTCACTCATGCAGCCAAACTTACCCTTGTAAAACTGACTATCCTACCGATCCTCGACTTTGGCGATGTCATCTACAAAATAGCTTCCAATACTATACTCAGCAAACTGGATGCAGTCTATCACAGTGCCATCCGTTTTGTTACCAAATCACCTTATACCACGCACCCCTGCGACCTGTATGCTCTAGTCGGCTGGCCCTCGCTATAAGTCTATGCTAGGTAAAGCTCCGCCTTATCTCAGTTAACTGGTCACGATAACAACACCCACCCGTAGCACACGTTCCAGCAGGTATATCTCACTGATCCTCCCCAAAGCCAACACCTAATTTGGCCGCCTTTCCTTCCAGTTCTCCGCTGCCAGTGACTGGAACGAATTGCAAAAATCGCTGAAGTTGGAGACTTTTATTTCCCTCACCAACTTTAAATATCAGCTATCTGAGCAGCTAACCGATCGCTGCAGCTGTACATAGTCCATTGCTCACCCAATCTACCTACCTCATCCCCATACTGTTTTTATTTTATTTACTTTTCTGCTCTTTTGCTCACCAGTATCTCTACTTGCACATCATCATATGCTCATTTATCACTCCAGTGTTAATCTACTAAATTGTAATTATTCGCTCCTATGGCCTATTTATTGCCTACCTCCTCATGCCTTTTGCACACACTGTATATAGACTTTCTTTTTTCTACTGTGTTATTGGCTTGTTTATTGTTTACTCCATGTGTAACTCTGTGTTGTTGTCTGTGTCACACTGCTTTGCTTTATCCTGGCCAGGTCGCAGTTGTAAATGAGAACTTGTTCTCAACTAGCTTACCTGGTTAAATAAAGGTGAAATTAAAACAAATTTAAAAAATAAAACTTACGAGCCCCTAAGCAACAATGCAGTTTAAAAAGAATAAGAAATAAAAGTAACAATTAGTTAAAGAGCAGCAGAAAAATAACAATAGCGAGGCTATATACAGGGGGTACCGGTACCGAGTCATGGTGCGGGGGCACCGGTTAGTCAAGGTAATTGAGGTAATATGTACATATAGGTAGAGTTATTAAAGTGACTATGCATAGATAATAACAGAGAGTAGCAGCGGCGTAAAATAAAGGGGGGGGAAATGCAAATAGTCTGGGTAGCCATTTGATTAGATGTTCAGGAGTCTTATGGCCTAGGGGTAGAAGCTGTTTAGAAGCCTCTGGACCTAGACTTGGCGCTCCGGTACCGCTTGCCGTGCTGTAGCAGAGAACAGTCTATGACTTGGGTAGCTGGAGTCTTTGACCATTTTTAGGGCCTTCCTCTGACACCGCCTAGAGGTCCTGGATGGCAGGCAGCTTAGCCCCAGTTATGTACTGGGCCGTACGCACTACCCTCTGTAGTGCCTTGCGGTCGGAGGCCGAGCAGTTGCCATACCAGGCAGTGATGCAACCAGTCAGGATGCTCTCGATGGTGTAGCTGTAAAACTTTTTGAGGATCTGAGGACCCATGCCAAATCTTTTCAGTCTCCTGAGGGGGAATAGGTTTTGTCGTCCCCTCTTCACAACTGTCTTGGTGTGCTTGGACCATGTTAGTTTGTTGGTGATGTGGACACCAACAGCCCCGTCCACTACAGCCCCGTCGATGAGAATGGGGGCGTGCTCGGTCCTCCTTTTCCTGTAGTCCACAATCATCTCCTTTGTCTTGATCACGTTGAGGGAGAGGTTGTTGTCCTGGCACCACACGGCCAGGTCTCTGACCTCCTCCCTATAGGCTGTCTCATTGTTGTCGGTGTTCAGGCCTACCACTGTTGTGTCATCGGCAAACTTAATGATGGCGTTGGAGTCGTGCCTAGCCGTTAGGTCAAGAGTGAACAGGGAATACAGCAGGGGACTGAGCACGCACCCCTGAGGGGCCCCTGGGTTGAGGATCAGCGTGGCGAATGTGTTGTTACCTACCCTTACCACCTGGGGGCAGCCCGTCAGGAAGTCCAGGATCCAGTTGCAGAGGCAAGTGTTTAGTCCCAGGGTCCTTAGCTTATTGATGAGCTTTGAGGGCACTATGTTGAATGCTGAGCTGTAGTCAATGAATAGCATTCTCACATAGGTGTTCCTTTTGTCCAGGTGGGAAAGGGCAGTGTGGAGTGCAATAGAGATTGTATCATATGTGGATCTGGTAGGGCGGTATGCAAATTGGAGTGGGTGTAGGGTTTCTGGGATAATGGTGTTGATGTGAGCCATGACCAGATGAGAGAGATGAGATGAGAGATGAGAGATGAGAGAGAATGAAAGATGAAGAGTGGTGCTGAACGACTAACCGTCATTTCTTTTTTTTGGGGGGGGGGTTATTAAACAACTAAATGACCGACATCGGTATAATTACTGTTGATAGAAATCTAATAATTCACGAGAGAAATCTGAGAAATCAAGTCGAGAACTATGTGGGACGCTGGGCTGAAGGGAGTTGTAGTTTTCATTAAGCAAATATTCAACCTAGTTCAGCCAGAAACGTGGTAATTAACTACAATGACCATAATCCATTGAGCCAGTTTTTTACGGCTCAGAGACGGATCAGAGAGGAAGAGGCGGAGTGAGAGGTTTTACTCTCTCCAAAATCTGTCCAAAATAAGCCCTATGCCTTTCTATGGGCTTATTTTGGTCCTAAGATTGTCGTCTGCCTTCCCACTTTTGGGACAACGACTCCCATTGTTAGGGCATAAACATGAGCATCTCGTCATTGTTATAGATCTCTGGTACACTTTTACACCTGCTACATTAGGTTAGATACACACCACAGGAGTCTGCAAACCATGTGTTTGATATATTTGATACCATTCCACTTATTCCGCTCCAGTCAATACCACAAGCCCGTTCTCCCCAATTAAGGTACCACCAACCTCCTGTGGTACACACAGTCCACATAGACCGCATGAGAGAGGAATGTACACCTATTTTTCTATTGATGTCTATGTTATGTGGACCTGACAGAGACAATGGAATATTTTCAATGTTTTGGCAATTTAATGTTTACTATTTTGGGCTTTGGGATATCCATTAAAAAGCTCTAAAATCATTGTAACGTCAATATTTCATAATACATTTCATGTTTTAAAAAATAATCAAAACCGAAATCTGTGATTATTTCTTAAGAATCGAACTGAAACCGAACCAACCTCAAAAAGCACAAATCACTCAGCACTAATGAAGAGAGAGGGAGGAAGATGGAGGGAGAGAGAGATGGAGAGAGACCATCCTAGTCAGAGAGAGAGGGAGAGAGGGTAATAGAAAAAGAGAGGAACCGTGCTGTGTGTGTGACAGAGAGAGGGATAGGGATGGGAAGAGAGATGGAGAGAGGGAGACGGAGGGAGGGAGAGAAACGCAGAAGGAGAGAGGTGGGTATACTGTAGATCACATATCACTACTTGGCCAAGACATATTCTACAGTGCTGAGCCTTTAGCCATTACTGTTAGGCCTGTCATCATATTTCATTCCACTAAGGTGTTTATGCTCTGCTCTGCTGCTATTCCTATAGCCTGCACTATTCCTCTAGTGCACCTAGTGTCCTTGCTTGTAGAGGGTACTCAATGTACTACTCTATATGTTGATTAGGTTGTTGTAGTGTACTGATAGAAAGATACACTACTGTGTAGTCTAAGTCTGCTTCACTGTAAGTTTGGTTAATATTTCACAGAGCAGCAGTAGTGTACCGTCTGTCTGGCGCCAATGCTTGTAGTTTGGGGATTTAGGACCAGGTTTCTGTTAATCACTGTAAATCTCTGTATAAATTAAATGTGTTATTTGATTATCTGTAAAGTAGCGAGCTCCATTCAGAGAAATACACCTCAGATTCCATGTTTTCTCCTAGACTACCAGCACAGTACAGTTTACAATGGGTAAACTAATTTCCTGTCTTCTCCTAGACTACAGTACAGTTTACAATGGGTAAACTAATTTCCTGTCTTCTCCTAGACTACCAGCACAGTACAGTTTACAATGGGTAAACTAATTTCCTGTCTTCTCCTAGACTACAGTACAGTTTACAATGGGTAAACTAATGTCCTGTCATCACCTTTATCACAGTACAGTCTACAATGGGTAAACTAATTTCCTGTCTTCTCCTAGACTACAGTACAGTCTACAACGGGTAAACTGCTGGAGGTGAATTCCTGCCATTCACACCTCTCCAACCGCTTTCACACTGAACTGGGATGGCAGCAGGCAACATGCCAGCAGAATGCGTCATCATATCTGGTAGTGTGTTAGTGAATGGGCTTGTTGGAGGCTGGTTGGAGAACCATCAGATCTGGTAGTGTGTTAGTGAATGGGCTTGTTGGAGGCTGGTTGGAGAACCATCAGATCTGGTAGTGTGTTAGTGAATGGGCTTGTTGGAGGCTGGTTGGAGAACCATCAGATCTGGTAGTGTGTTAGTGAATGGGCTTGTTGGAGGCTGGTTGGAGAACCATCATATCTGGTAGTGTGTTAGTGAATGGGCTTGTTGGAGGCTGGTTGGAGAACCATCAGATCTGGTAGTGTGTTAGTGAATGGGCTTGTTGGAGGCTGGTTGGAGAACCATCAGATCTGGTAGTGTGTTAGTGAATGGGCTTGTTGGAGGCTGGTTTGAGAACCATCAGATCTGGTAGTGTGTTAGTGAATGGGCTTGTTGGAGGCTGGTTGGAGAACCATCATATCTGGTAGTGTGTTAGTGAATGGGCTTGTGAAGCCTGGTTGTAGAACCATCATATCTGGTAGTGTGTTAGTGAATGGGCTTGTTGGAGGCTGGTTGGAGAACCATCATATCTGGTAGTGTGTTAGTGAATGGGCTTGTTGGAGGCTGGTTGGAGAACCATCATATCTGGTAGTGTGTTAGTGAATGGGCTTGTTGGAGGCTGGTTGGAGAACCATCAGATCTGGTAGTGTGTTAGTGAATGGGCTTGTTGGAGGCTGGATGGAGAACCATCAGATCTGGTAGTGTGTTAGTGAATGGGCTTGTTGGAGGCTGGTTGGAGAACCATCAGATCTGGTAGTGTGTTAGTGAATGGGCTTGTTGGAGGCTGGTTGGAGAACCATCAGATCTGGTAGTGTGTTAGTGAATGGGCTTGTTGGAGGCTGGTTTGAGAACCATCAGATCTGGTAGTGTGTTAGTGAATGGGCTTGTTGGAGGCTGGTTGGAGAACCATCATATCTGGTAGTGTGTTAGTGAATGGGCTTGTGAAGCCTGGTTGTAGAACCATCATATCTGGTAGTGTGTTAGTGAATGGGCTTGTTGGAGGCTGGTTGGAGAACCATCATATCTGGTAGTGTGTTAGTGAATGGGCTTGTTGGAGGCTGGTTGGAGAACCATCATATCTGGTAGTGTGTTAGTGAATGGGCTTGTTGGAGGCTGGTTGGAGAACCATCAGATCTGGTAGTGTGTTAGTGAATGGGCTTGTTGGAGGCTGGATGGAGAACCATCAGATCTGGTAGTGTGTTAGTGAATGGGCTTGTTGGAGGCTGGTTGGAGAACCATCAGATCTGGTAGTGTGTTAGTGAATGGGCTTGTTGGAGGCTGGTTGGAGAACCATCAGATCTGGTAGTGTGTTAGTGAATGGGCTTGTTGGAGGCTGGTTGGAGAACTATCAGATCTGGTAGTGTGTTAGTGAATGGGCTTGTTGGAGGCTGGTTGGAGAACCATCAGATCTGGTAGTGTGTTAGTGAATGGGCTTGTTGGAGGCTGGTTGGAGAACCATCAGATCTGGTAGTGTGTTAGTGAATGGGCTTGTTGGAGGCTGGTTGGAGAACCATCATATCTGGTAGTGTGTTAGTGAATGGGCTTGTTGGAGGCTGGTTGGAGAACCATCATATCTGGTAGTGTGTTAGTGAATGGGCTTGTTGGAGGCTGGTTGGAGAACCATCAGATCTGGTAGTGTGTTAGTGAATGGGCTTGTTGGAGGCTGGTTTGAGAACCATCAGATCTGGTAGTGTGTTAGTGAATGGGCTTGTTGGAGGCTGGTTGGAGAACCATCAGATCTGGTAGTGTGTTAGTGAATGGGCTTGTTGGAGGCTGGTTGGAGTGATGAACTACTATTGTAGTCCACAAAGCGCTAGTAGAATTCTATTCCATTCCATTCACTGTCATGAACAGTAATATCTTAACTGCCGTTGAGCCATTCATACATTCATTCATTCATTCATTCTTTGTTCCTTAATTTATTCATTCGTTCATTGCCTAGAATATTTAGAATGTGTATTCCTCATCACTAGGACCAGTCAAATTGTTCAAAGGTAGAATTTCCCTAAGAACCCAGACATTTAAGAATCAATGGACTACAATCTAACAAAACACTTTGAATTGATTAAATGCCTGTCATCACTGTAGAGGTTTTGATGAGAAAACCTCCAGCAGTACTGTAGTCTCTCGTAATAGTGTTTTGTTCTCCAAAAGGACTGCAGTAATGCTATAGAATTCTATGTCTCTGTATAGCGTAGCTCAAATCCCACAGCATAGCTACAGTAGATACTGTGATGCTGCATAGTAGAAATATCCCACTGGAACCCTGTGTGCTGCAGTGAAGTACACTATATGTAGTATTGCCATCACTCTGTCATACCGAGTATCATGACCTGTTCCACAGAGCTGTAGGAGGAATGCTGATTACTTTAAGTTCCCTCTGTGTCATCATTAATAATAACACTATTTCCTATAGATTAATATAGCAGTAATGTAGCATAATATGTTGTCCTCTGAGGGTCATGCAGAGTAGGGTAATGTAATATTGCACTCCAGAGGATTAAGGGACTGAAGTATAATATTAGTTGTACTGTCCCACGAGGCAAAAACACAATGTGAATCAGTGTTCTATCAATATTACATGTTGTCATATTTCCATACTGACATTCAACATCCAAGGATTTTTGGTTGTATTTGCAAAAACGCATTGACATACAGTCAGGTACAAAATTATTGGCACCCTTGATAAAGATGAGAAAAAAACACTGTATAAAATAAATAAATTATTTATTTAACTAGGCAAGTCAGTTAAAATCAATTTCTTATTTACAATGACAGCCTAGGAACAGTGGGTTAACTGCCTTGTTCAGGGGCAGAACGACAGATTCTTACCTTGTCAACTCAGGGATTTGATCTAGCTACCTTTCGGTTACTGGCCCAATGCTCTAACCACTAGGCTACCTGCCGCCCCAATAAAACAAATACTGAGCTATATTGTACGCAAAAAAAATTAGAAAATTATATTATTTTATACTAGTACAACTGTCAGAGAAAGAGATTTTGTTTAAAAATAAATTATTTTCTTTCTCAAAAAGACACGGGTCAAAATTATCGGCACCCCTGTTTTCAATACTTTTCTATACCTCACCTTGCGAGGACAACGGCACTGAGCCTTTTTCTAAAATGTTTTATGAGATTGGAGATCCCATTGGGAGGGATCTTAGACTATTGCTCTAGGGCTGGTAGGTACCAGGGACCTCACAATACAATATTATCATTTCTTAGGTGCCGATACGACATGTATTGTGATTCTCACGATTCTCACAATTCTGTATTGTGATTTGATACTGCGATTCTATTGTGATTTGATGTTACAAACATATTGCTCACTATATGTCTGCTGCAGAGAGATAAGAGAGAACATGAGAAAACGAGTTTTGATCAGTCAGGGAAATAAAAGTATTTAAAACATGTTGGCTCACTATTCAAAAGAAGATGGACAAATACAGTAGCTATATGATGAAAAATACAGGAATTGTGGTGCAGGTACAGCCGACTAGCGCTAGCTAACTCAAAAAATAAATAGATACTTGGAGGGAAATAACACTATAATATAATCCAAAAATAATATTGCGATATGTTACTGTCTCCCATCACTACATTCCTCTATACAGAATATTTCCAGATCCTTGATAACATTTGTCTGCGCTCATGGACTGCCCTCTTCAATTCAAACCACAGGTTTGTTCAAGTTCGGAGACTGAGATGGCCATTGCAAAATGTTGATTTTGTGGTCAATTAACCATTTCTTTATGGACTTTGATGTGTGCCTGGCAGAGGCAATCAGGTCTTTGGTTAAAATGTCCTGGTACAGTGTAAAGTTCATGATGCCGTTGACCTTAACAAGGGCCCCAGGACCAGTGGAAGCAAACTAGCGCCATAACATCAGATATACACCACCATATTTGACAGTAGGTATGCAGTCCTTCGATGCCAAACCCAAATCAAATCAAATGTTATTTGTCACATGCTTGGTAAACAACAGGTGCAGACTAACAGTGAAATGCTGACTTACGGGCCCTTCCCAACAATGCAGAGACAGAAAATAGAGAAATAATAGAAAAGTAAATATAACTAGGAATAAAGTGACTAGGCAACAGGATAGATAATAAACAGTAGCAGCAGTGTATGTGATGAGTCAAAAACATTATGCAAAAAGGGTAAATGCAGCTAGTCTGGGTAGCTATTTGGGTAACTATTTAACTAACTATTTAGTCTTATGGCTTGTGGTAGAAGCTGTTCAGGGTCCTGTTGGTTCCAGGTGCATCGGTACTGCTTGCCGTGCGAGAACAGTCTATGAGTTGGGTGGCTGGAGTATTTGACCATTTTTAGGGCCTTCCGCTGACACTGCCTGATATAGAGGTCCTGGATGGCAGCGAGCTCTGCCACAGTGATGTACTGGGCTGTAAGCACTACCCTCTGTAGCGCCTTGAGGTCAGATGCCAAGCAGTTGCCATACCCAGCGATGATGCAGTCAGTCAGGATACTCTCAATGGTGCAGCTGTAGAACTTTCTGAGGATCAGAGGGCCCATGCCAAATCTTTTCAGCCTCCTGAGGGGGAAGAGGCATTGTTGTGCCCTCTTCACAACTATTTTGGTGTGTGTGGACAATGATAGACCCTTAGTGATGTGGACACCGAGGAACTTGAAGCTCTAGACCCGCTCCACTACAGCCCTGTCGATGTGAATGGGGGCGTTTCCTGTAGTCCACGATCAGCTCCTTTGTCTTGCTGACATTGAGGGAGAAGTTGTTGTCCTGGCACCACACTGCCATGTCTCTGACCTCCTCCCTATAGGCTGTCTCATCGCCGTCTGTGATCAGGCCTACCACCGTTGTGTTGTCAAACTGTGCGTGGCTAAAGAGCTCTATGTTCATGTCATCCCACAAATGTAAACCCCTGGAGTCTGCTAAACGGCATTGGCACTTGGATTGGAAAAGGTGCTATGGTCAGATGACATGAAAATAGAGCTCTTTGGCCAAGCACACCAATGGTGTGAATTGAAAGAAAATAACCCCATAACTGCTGTAAACTATGTTGGTGGATCTTTGATGTTATGGGGCTATTTTGCTTCCACTGGTCCTGGGGCCCTTGTTAATTTCAACTGCATCATGAACTTTACGCAGTACCAGGACATTTTAGCCAAAAAACCTGATTGCCTCTGCCAGGAGGCTGAAACTTGTCCGCAAGTGAATCTTCCAGCAAGACAATAACCCCAAGCACACATAAAAATCTCCCCCAAAATGGTTAATTGACCACAAAATCAACATTTTGATATGGCCATCTCAGTCTCCAGACTTGAACCCCATTGAAAACCTGTGGTTTGAATTGAAGATGGCAGTCCATAAACACAGATGAAGGATATCAAGGATCTGGAAATACCCTCCCAATGTGTTCTCCAATCTCATAAAACAAGGTGAGGTATTGGAAGGTATTGAAAACAGGGGCAGTGCTGTTGTCCTCACAAGGTGAAGTATTGAAAGGTATTGAAAACAGGGGCAGTGCTGTTGTCCTCACAAGGTGAAGTATTGAAAGGTATTGAAAACAGGGGCAGTGCTGTTGTCCTCACAAGGTAAAGGTATTGAAACGTATTGAAAACACGGGGGAATTTTATTTTTAACCCCTATCTTTTTATATAATTTGTTTTACTTGTTAAAAAAAAATCTATTTTTCTGAGCAATTGTATTAGTATAACATAATATAATTTAAACAAGTTGTTTGAACATATAATATAGTTCAGTATTTGTATTATTTATTTTCTACAGTGTTTTTTTTGTCATTTTTATCAACGGTGCCAATAATTGTACGTTCCCCTGTATGTGCAGTGTAGATGTAGTAAAGTGCCTTCATAAAGTATTCACACCCCTTTAATTGTTTCACATTTTGTTGTGTTACTGCCTGAATTTAAATTGAGATTTTGTGTCACTGATCTACACACAATACACCATAATGTCAAAGGGGAATTTTGTTTGTCGAACATTTTCGAAATGAATGAACAATTAAAAGCTGAAATGTCTTGAGTCACTAAGTATTCAACCCGTTTGTTATGGCAAGTCTAAATAAGTTCAGGAGTAACAATGTGCTTAACAAATCACATCATAATTTGCATGGACTCACTCGTTCAATAATAGTAGTTAACATGATTTTTGAATGACTACCCTATCTCGATACCGCACACATACAATTATCTGTAAGGTCCCTCAGTCGAGCACAGATTCAACCACAAAGACCAGGCAGGTTTTTGAACCGATTGGTAGATGTATAAAATAAAATAAAAAGCTGATTCTGAATATCCCTTTGAGCATGTTGAAGTTATTTACTAGGCTTTGGACGGTGTATCAATACACCCAGTCACTACAAATTGTCCTTCCTAACTCAGTTACCGGAGAGGAAGGAAACTACTCTGGGATTTCACCAGGAGGCCAATGCTTTAACGGTTGTGATATGAGAATGATGGATCAACAAGATTGTAGTTACTCCACAATACTAACCTAAATGGAAGAGTGAAAAGAAGGAAGCCTGTACAGAAAAATAATATTCCAAAACATGCATATGTTTGCAACAAGGCACGTAAGTAATACTGCAAAAAAATGTGGCAAGAAATGAACTTTTTGTCCAGAATACAAAGTGTTATGTTCGGGGCAAATCCAACACAACACATCACTGTGTACCACTCTTCATATTTTCAAGCATGGTGGTGGCAGCATCATGTTATGAGTATGCTTGTCATCGGCAAGGACAACTAACTTTTTTATGATAAAAAGAAACAGAATACAGCTAAGCACGGGTGAATACTTATCTAATCAAGATATATTAGTGTATTATTTTTCGTACATTTTTATAAAATATTAGAATTTTTCTCCCTCTTTGACATTCTAGTATTTTGTGTAGATCGTTGGCCAAAAATTACAATTAAATCCATTTTAATCCCACTTTTATAACACAATAAAATGTGGAAAAAATCAAGGGATGTGAATACTTTCTGAATGCATTGTATTGTCTACAGTGATTCCCGGTAGACAAAAGTGTCATGTGGGGTAATAACTCCGTCCAGCAGCAGCAGTGGAGTGAACAGTAAAGTGCAGCTGCAGCTTAATGCTCCTCGTATTAATTGGCCCATACTTCAATCACAGTCACTGGAGTGTGTCCTCTTTCTTTCTTTCTTTCTTTCTTTCTTTCTTTCTTTCTTTCTTTCTTTCTTTCTTTCTTTCTTTCTTTCTTTCTTTCTTTCTTTCTTTCTTTCTTTCTTTCTTTCTTTCTTTCTCTCTCTCTCTCTCTCTCTCTCTCTCTCTCTCTCTCTCTCTCTCTCTCTCTCTCTCTCTCTCTCTCTCTCTCTCTCTCTCTCTCTCTCTCTCTCTCTCTCTCTCTCTCTCTCTCTCTCTCTCTCTCTCTCTCTCTCTCTCTCTCTCTCTCTCTCTCTCTCTCTCTCTCTCTCTCTCTCTCTCTCTCTCTCTCTCTCTCGCACGCACGCACGCACGCACGCACGCACGCACGCACGCACACACACACACATACACACATACACACATACACACATACACACAGTCTCCTATCTATCTCTGTCATGTGAGAGCAGTACCAGCAAGAGGCTGCTTTCACATTGTACAAAATGTCCACCCTGGTCAGTCTGTACTCCTGGTGGAGAACTACTGTACACTGTAGTGATGTTTTTACTGCACGGCTGTAAACAGTTATGGTAAAGAGCTGTGTTGTTCGGCTCTGTGCTGTGCCACAGACCCCATGCCCATCACAAGCTATTCAAGTGACAAACGACGTAGCCATCCATCAACCTGCGCTGACACCAGGCCCTCTCAGGGAAATACAATACACTACATTTGTAAATTAGACGTGGGCTAAATACCAGATTAAGACAGTCACATCAATGTGATGGTACTTGTTTATGTGGAACACTTTAGATTGGGGTGTACGGATCTTAATGTGACAACAAACTGCTCTGAAATTCAAACCAACGTCTGGATCTTTACTGGATGTTTTCTTCTGGCAAGAAGATGAATAATATAATATAGGTTTTAAGCTCAATATCGTAGCTCCACTCCTCCATAGTTTATCTCTCCACACTCGACTCGCTCACACCAGCACTTCAGAACCTTTAACAAGCAAAAATACTGTATATGTTTATTGAGTATAACTTTTTCACACAGGGGTATTGGGTGTTGCATAACGTTGTCAATGAAACAATATAACAAATCCAGTAATATAAAACGTGGCTAATGAACCGATTTGAATGTAAAACACGTATCCATTTCGCTTTAATTGAAGATGTGATAACATTCAGTATCAAAAATATAAAAAAATAGAGAAAATCAGAAAGGGGTCAAATATTTTTTCCCGGCAATGTATATGTTTATACGAGCACCTGTTTCTAGTGCCTATTCCTCAGCCTCAGGTTTTCAACATGCTGTAACCTTCAACCCTGGAGAACAAAAGAACATTGTCCCAATTCAACATATCTTAACTTTGATCTTTTCAGTAGTCTGAGTATACAGGGCATTCAGAAAGTATTCAGACCCTTTGACTTTTTCCACATTTTGTTACGTTACAGCCATATTCTAAAAATCCATAGCAATCTACACACAATACCCCACAATGACATCACAATACCCAATAATGACAAAGCTAAAAATAAAGAACAACCCTTGAATGATTAGGTGTATCCAAACATTTGACTGGTACTGTACAGTAGATGGTAAACCTCTGCTTCTATTTTATAGTATACATGTTACTACACTAAAGGACACACAAAGATACACACACATGGGTGCATGCACACCACACACACCACACACACCACACACATACCACACACACCACACACACACACCACACACCGCACACACACACCACACACACCACACACACAAAGCCAATGTGCTTCTGCCTCCACATTGCTTGCTCATTGGGGTTTTAGGCTGGGTATCTGTAAAGCTCTTTGGAGTTTTAGGCTGGGTATCTGTAAAACTCTTTGGGGTTTTAGGCTGGGTATCTGTAAAGCTCTTTGGGGTTTTAGGCTGGGTATCTGTAAAGCTCTTTGGGGTTTTAGGCTGGGTATCTGTAAAGCACTTTGGGACAACTGCTGATGTAAAAAGGGCTTTATATTGATTGATTGATTCCACTCATCTAAATTAAAAAGCCTCTCTGTGGGATCTGTCTACTCTTTATGCAGGTTCTCTATCTCTGTGTGTGTGTGTGTGTGTGTGTGTGTGTGTGTGTGTGTGTGTGTGTGTGTGTGTGTGTGTGTGTGTGTGTGTGTGTGTGTGTGTGTGTGTGTGTGTGTGTGTGTGTGTGTGTGCCTGAGCTCACTCAGTCACCTGTGATCAGAGACACACTGTGTTATCATACGGCTCAATGTGTAATCTCACTCTGACATTATACTACTGCCTTTCATTTACTGCCTAGAACACAGCAAAGTCACCCACCCGCACGCACACACGCACACAGGTCTCAGAAATAAATTCCTGCATATTCTCACTCACCAAAATACCCTCAGTAAGCACATCTATATGCTACAATACACACACACACACACGCTCACACACACACACACACACACACACACACACACACACACACACACACACACACACACACACACACACACACACACACACACACACACACACACACACACATATCATCATCACACCATTCACAAAACATCCGCCAGCTACAAATGCTTTACTAGCCCCCAGAGAGTTCAGTCATAAATAAGAGTAAGGTCAACCGCCTTCATGTAGTCCCAGGGGATCCTGCAGCTCACACTTCCACACAACACAACACAATACAACACAATACAATACGCTGTATTATTTCAATAAGAACCAGTATACTAGACAAACTGGTGATTTCTATCATTCCATGATGTATTATTTGCTGTATTTTTAAAATATGAGGTTTATTATAATGGGCTGTATAAGAAGCCTAGAGGTTTATTATAATGGGCTGTATAAGAAGCCTAGAGGTTTATTATAATGGACTGTATAAGAAGCCTAGAGGTTTATTATAATGGACTGTTTAAGAAGCCTAGAGGTTTATTTTAATGGGCTGTATAAGAAGCCTAGAGGTTTATTATAATGGGCTGTATAAGAAGCCTAGAGGTTTATTATAATGGGCTGTATAAGAAGCCTAGAGGTTTATTATAATGAGCTGTATAAGAAGCCTAGAGGTTTATTATAATGGGCTGTATAAGAAGCCTAGAGGTGTATTATAATGGGCTGTATAAGAAGCCTACAGGTTTATTATAATGAGCTGTATAAGAAGCCTAGAGGTTTATTATAATGGGCTGTATTTTAAGCCTAGAGGTTTATTATAATGGGCTGTATAAGAAGCTTAGAGGTTTATTATAATGGGCTGTATAAGAAGCCTAGAGGTTTATATAATGGGCTGTATAAGAAGCCTAGAGGTTTATTATAATGGGCTGTATAAGAAGCCTAGAGATTTATTATAATGGGCTGTATAAGAAGCCTAGAGGTTTATTATAATGGACTGTATAAGAAGCCTAGAGGTTTATTATAATGGGCTGTATAAGAAGCCTAGAGGTTTATTATAATGGGCTGTATAAAAAGCCTAGAGGTTTATTATAATGGGCTGTATAAGAAGCCTAGAGGTTTATTATAATGGGCTGTATAAGAAGCCTAGAGGTTTATTATAATGGGCTGTATAAGAAGCCTAGAGGTTTATTATAATGGGCTGTATAAGAAGCCTAGAGGTTTATTATAATGGGCTGTATAAGAAGCCTAGAGGTTTATTATAATGGGCTGTATAAGAAGCCTAGAGGTTTATTATAATGGGCTGTATAAGAAGCCTAGAGGTTTATTATAATGGGCTGTATACAAAGCCTAGCGGTTTATTTAAATGGACTGTATAAGAAGCCTAGAGGTGTATTATAATGGGCTGTATAAGAAGCCTAGAGGTTTATTATAATGGGCTGTATAAGAAGCCTAGAGGTTTATTATAATGGGCTGTATAAGAAGCCTAGAGGTTTATTATAATGGGCTGTATAAGAAGCCTAGAGGTTTATTATAATGAGCTGTATAAGAAGCCTAGAGGTTTATTATAATGGGCTTTATAAGAAGCCTAGAGGTTTATTATAATGGGCTGTATAAGAAGCCTAGAGGTTTATTATAATGAGCTGTATAAGAAGCCTAGAGGTTTATTATAATGGGCTGTATAAGAAGCCTAGAGGTTTATTATAATTGGCTGTATAAGAAGCTTAGAGGTGTATTATAATGGGCTGTATAAGAAGCCTAGAGGTTTATTATAATGGGCTGTATAAGAAGCCTAGATGTTTATTATAATGGGCTGTATAAGAAGCTTAGAGGTTTATTATAATGGGCTGTATAAGAAGCCTAGAGGTTTATTATAATGGGCTGTATAAGAAGCCTAGAGGTTTATTTTAATGGGCTGTATAAGAAGCCTAGAGGTTTATTATAATGGACTGTATAAGAAGCCTAGAGGTGTATTATAATGGGCTGTATAAGAAGCCTAGAGGTTTATTATAATGGGCTGTATAAGAAGCCTAGAGGTTTATTATAATGGACTGTATAAGAAGCCTAGAGGTTTATTATAATGGACTGTATAAGAAGCCTAGAGGTTTATTATAATGGGCTGTATAAGAAGCCTAGAGGTTTATTATAATGGGCTGTATAAGAAGCCTAGAGGTTTATTATAATGGGCTGTATAAGAAGCCTAGAGGTTTATTATAATGGGCTGTATAAGAAGCCTAGAGATTTATTATAATGGGCTGTATAAGAAGCCTAGAGGTTTATTATAATGGACTGTATAAGAAGCCTAGAGGTTTATTATAATGGGCTGTATAAGAAGCCTAGAGGTTTATTATAATGGGCTGTATAAGAAGCCTTGAGGTTTATTATAATGGGCTGTATAAGAAGCCTAGAGGTTTATTATAATGGACTGTATAAGAAGCCTAGAGGTTTATTATAATGGACTGTATAAGAAGCCTAGAGGTTTATTATAATGGGCTGTATAAGAAGCCTAGAGGTTTATTATAATGGGCTGTATAAGAAGCCTAGAGGTTTATTATAATGGGCTGTATAAGAAGCCTACAGGTTTATTATAATGGTCTGTATAAGAAGCCTAGAGGTTTATTATAATGGGCTGTATAAGAAGCATAGAGGTTTATTATAATGGGCTGTATAAGAAGCATAGAGGTTTATTATAATGGGCTGTATAAGAAGCCTAGAGGTTTATTATAATGGGCTGTATAAGAAGCCTAGAGGTTTATTATAATGGGCTGTATAAGAAGCCTAGAGGTTTATTATAATGGGCTGTATAAGAAGCATAGAACATTGCTGCTCTCTATCTCTCTCGCTCTCTCTCACTTGTTCTCTCTGCCAATTCCTGGATAATAACACTGTTTGTATATGGATACAAATGTAAATCACTTTCAATATACAACAATATGCTGTGACAAACAACATTTTATTCCATCAGGACATGTAAAGATGACTGTAAAAGTGGGGGTACACTCTGCCAATACCAGGGTCAATATCACTGCCGGCTGTAAGGGAGGCTGGTAGAGTACAGTAGTATATATTATTCTCCAGAGCTCAGACATGCAATACAGTAGAGAGGCACGAGACTGACTACCACTGCAATGCACACAGCCCGTCCCTCCACACTCCCCACCCTCCATTCCTTCCCAAGTTGACTATAATGCCACATCATTTACTCGATTTACATATATATCGTTTTTTGGTTGAAATCCCTCTGTCAAGATGTCCTTATAACATATGACTTGCTGAATTATCTTACTACGTGTGTTTTAAAGGAAGTCATTTTCCCTCCCTGACCCCCTCCAATGCTTCAGGTTCTGAGCTGAGCTGGAGGGACTGGGAAGGGAGGGCTGGCGTTTTTTGCAGGGACACATTCAATACCCAACACTGCCTATTCACTACAATGGAACCAAATGTGTGAAACTTAATGTGTATTCTTTACATAATATCTATAAATGTCCATCCTGCGCAACTAATGTCTAGCATACTGTGTTTACTGTACCTAGCAGCCCACTGGGCAGGAAATGAAGAATGGACTGGATATAAGAAAGACATTCTGGTTATCTTGGAGGACAATAGAAGGCCGATACTACGGTGTTTCTCTCATCAGTAAAACAAATGTGTTTTAGCTTCATTTAGCCTTCATCACCAGGGAGCTTGAATGGCCCTCTAGAACTCTGCTCACTATTTATGTGAATAGATACCTTCCATTGATCCTTCCACTGATCAGAGATCCAGGAGTTAAATTGAGGGGGAATAAAGTGGAACAGAGTTACGACACTTTAGAACTAGAGAGGAAGTAAAATGGAAATTTAACAGATTTCTGTTAATAAATTATTCTGGAAAAATAAACTTATCGACAATTTCACCATCTCCAAAATCCCCATTAAATGACTGTAGAAATCTGCATCATAGTCTGTTACTGTGATAGATCAATTAAATATTGAGAGAGAGAGAGAGAGGTGCCATCACAGCAGCAAGATTTGTGACCTGCTGCCACAAGAAAAGGGCAACCAGTGAAGAACAAACACCATTGTAAATAAAACCCATATTTCTGTTTATTCATTTTCCCTTTGGTACTTCAACTATTTGCACATCGTTACAACACTGTATATAGCCATAACATGACATTTGAAATGTCTCTATTCCTTTGGAACTTCTGTGAGTGTAATGTTTACTGCTCATTTTTATTGTTTATTTCACTTTTGTTTATTATCTTTTTCACTTGATTTGGCAATGTAAACATATGTTTCCCATGCCAATAAAGCCCTTTGAATTGAGAGAGAGAGAGAGGATGGACAGGAACCCTACAGACACAGGAGGGGAGGCTTGAGGCACAGATCTTCACGTCACTATTAGTGGTTATAGTGGATTTATTACACCAGCGTTTCTCAACCGTTACTGGGAGCTCCCTCGAATGGTCAGCTGACACCAATTTAGTCTGTTCTCAAATGCTAATTGTCATTTCAGCTGTTGTAGAGGGAAACCGAGCCTAGCTTGCCAGTTCCAGGTTCGTATGAGGTCTAGAAACACCGTGATCCAGAGCAACTATACCTGGGGGGGTCAACCTCAGGGGCTACCGTCTCTGCTGCGTCCCTTTTCTCACTAGCACTTACATCATCAATTAAAGGAATTGATTGGCTAGACAGTTCACTCTCCTAGCCAGGTCGACATCAGCCACTAATTAAAAGGCTGGAATGAAAAGCAGAAGCAGTGGCAGATGCTGTAAAGCCCCTGAGGAATGGGGTCTGACATCCCTGAGCTAAAACACTCAACATCACAACCAGCTAATGGTAAAGAAACGCCTGATGTTAAACACACTATATAACACAGAGTCACACTGTTATCTGTCCTTAGAAATAACAAGGACACACTGATTTACTATATGTTAAGGAAACATACACACACACCCACCTCCCCCCAAACAAAAACACATTTATTGATCATTGTTAAATGAACTGGAACAGAGAAACATCAACCCTTCTAATTTGACACATTTCTAACACACAGACATTACCGTACACACACACAAACACAAACTTGCACACACATACACACACACACAAACACACACAAACACACACACAAATGACACTCACAGGAAATAGAGCATGCCTGCGGGAGCGGATTTAAATGACAAAAAACTAAATCAGCTCCTAAATTGAATGCAATTTCGCGTAACACAACATGTTGATACATAGCTGATGTTGATAATCACAGAAATGTATATTACTTGTTTGCAGGGGTTCAAACCGGTTCAGGGAACAGAACCGAAAACCAGAAAATAAAGACATTTTTAGAGGAAAATAATCAGAACCGTGAACGAAAGTGATCTGTACTGTTCTTTTACGTTCCGGGCATTTTTTTCAGTCCCACAAAAAAACGCAACAAGGCGCCTATGCAAAGCCCTCACACTGTCACTGTCACACCCTGACCTTAGAGAGCCTTTTTATTTCTCTATTTGATTAGGTCAGGGTGTGATTTGGGTGGGCATTCTAGTTTTCTATTTCTTTGTTGGCCGGGTATGGTTCCCAATCAGAGGCAGCTGTCTATCGTTGTCACGGCCGTTGCTGGAAGAAGACCAAGGTGCAGCGTGGTGAGCGTACATTTTCCTTTTTCATACTTAGGCAGCCTGTTTTCCACCCTAGTTTGTGGGATCTTGTTTTTGCACAGTTGCTGTCTAGCCCTGCAGAACTTTATGTTAGTTTATATTTTGTTGTTTTGTCGGTGTTTCAGTATTAAATATCATGAACACTTTCCACGCTGCGCTTTGGTCTCATTCATTCAACGACGGACGTAACAGAAGATCCCACCACCAAAGGACCAAGCAGCGTGGCCAGGAGGACCAGGGATCCTGGGCCCGGGAGAAAAGTGAGTGGAGGACATCATGGACATGGGAGGAGATTATGGCAGGGGACAAGACCCTGCCATGGAAGCAGGCGGAGGCAGCGAAGGAGGATCAACGACGACTCCGGGATTCGCAACCACGACGGAGGCACGAGAGGCAGTCCCCCCAAAAATTTTGGGGGGGACACATGGAGTGGGTGGCGGAGCCGAGGGGTGAATCAGAGCCAGTCAGGGAGTCGAGTGAGGAACTCAACGAAAGATTCCGGAGAGAGGTGTTGGCGTTGAGAGCGCTGCAGAGCGGGCGTGCTGAGGAGCGTGACACCAGTCCGGTGTCATATGCACCAGTTTCACGCATCTGGCCTCCAGTGCGACACCCCAGTCCGGTACGTCCTGTGTCTCCTTCACGCACTCGCTTTAATGAGCATGTGACCGTTCAGGCACCATGTTATGCGGTTCTACGCACCATGTCTCCAGGGCGCCTTCACAGCCCAGTGCGTATTGTGCCAGCGCCCCGCACTTGCCGGGCTAAAGTGAGCATCCAGCCAGGACGGGTTGTGCCAGCTCTATGCTCCAGACCTCCAGTGCACCTCCACAGTCCAGTACGTCCTATGCCTCCTCCCCGCACTCGCCCTGAGGTGCGTGTCATCAGCCCAGTGCCACCTGTACCGGTCCCACGCATCAGGCCTCCAGTGCGCCTCCACAGTCCAGTACGTCCTGTGCCTCCTCCCTGCACTCGCCCTAAGGTGCGTGTCATCAGCCCGGTGCCTCCTGTACCGGTGCCTCCTCAGGCCTCCAGGGCGCCTCCACAGTCCAGAGCTTCCGGTGACAGTTCCCAGTCCAGAGCTTCCGGCGACAGTTCCCAGTCCAGAGCGTCCAGCGACAGTTCAAAGTCCAGAGCTTCCGGCGACAGTTCCCAGTCCAGAGCTTCCTACGACGGTCCACAGTCCGGAACCTCCTACGACGGTCCACAGTCCGGAACCTCCTACGACGGTCCACAGTCCGGAACCTCCTACGACGGTCCACAGTCCGGAACCTCCTGAGACGGTCCACAGTCCGGAACCTCCTGAAACGGTCGGCAGTCCAGAGCCCCCAGCGACGGTCGGCAGTCCAGAGCCCCCGGCGACGTTCGGCAGTCCAGAGCCTCCGGCGACAGTCGGCAGTTCAGAGCCTCCAGCGACGATCCTCGGTCCGGAGCCCCCGGCGACGGTCCGGAGTCCCCGGCGACGATCTACAGTCTGGTTCCTCCGGCAATGATCTACGGTCCAGAGCCTCCGGCGACGATCCACGGTTCGGTTCCACAGAAGCGGAGGGATCAGCAAGCGGAGCGGGGTCTACGCCCCGAACCGGAGCCGCCACCGAGGCTAGATGCCCACCCAGACCCTCCCTCATAGAGTCAGGTTTTGGGGCCGGAGTCCGCACCTTTGGGGGGGGGGGGGTACTGTCACGTCCTGAGCTTAGAGAGCCTTTTTATTTCTCTATTTGGTTAGGTCAGGGTGTGATTTGGGTGGGCATTCTAGTTTTCTATTTCTTTGTTGGCCGGGTATGGTTCCCAATCAGAGGCAGCTGTCTATCGTTGTCTCTGATTGGGAATCATACTTAGGCAGTCTGTTTTCCACCCTAGTTTGTGGGATCCTGTTTTTGCATAGGTGCCCTGCAGAACTTTACGTTAGTTTATATTTTGTTGTTTTGTCTGTGTTTCAGTATTAAATATCATGAACACTTTCCACGCTGCGCTTTGGTCTCATTCATTCAACGACGGACGTAACAGTCACTCAGAAACGTGTTCCGGTATGTGCCTGCCAGCTAAAAACCTTTACCAATGTGTGTAGTCAACCTGCCCCTTCCCCTCCAAAGCAAAGTCTACTGTAGCCTACTGATTCAGAAATTAGGGAGATTTTTTTTTTTAGATTTTTTTTTTCAATTCTAGTTACGGATACTATAGTTTTCACTTTCCACGTTGGATTTATTAACTACGAAGAGGTAACAAGTGATTTTCATTCTGCTGCCGCTCTGCACACACACGCTTGTTAGCTAGTCCAATTTTAAGCCAACTCTCAGAAGTTCAAAGACATTCAAAGTTCCTCCATAGAAGACGTTCCTCTGTAGGTATAATTCTGTGGGCCTAATTCAGATCACGCATTTCATAACAATGCCCAGCGCTTCAAGCCAAGCCTCCTCCACCCTCTCTCGCTCTCTCCCCACCCGCAAAATTTTAGTCGCATCTCGCACACTTGTCTGTCCATCGTGCATGTATACTATAGCCTAGGCAGCCGATAGCGTAGGCAGTCGATAGTGCCTAGGCTAAAACAATTATAGTTTGCCTGCCCCATAGCAAGCTGCTCTATCCGCACTGATTGGTGAAGTAATTGAATGACGAGCTGATGAAAAAAGAACGAATTTCAGAGGTTTAAAAAGGAAGAGAAGGGGACTATATAAACCGGTACTTTTTGGTGGTTTCGAACCGTTTCAGAACTTTATTTTGCAGTTTGGAACAGTGGAAAGGAACACTGCTAGGTTGTAAATGTAATCAACCAGGTCTCACAGTCTCACGTCAGAACTAGACTTTCATCCATGTTTATTAAACATCAAATTTCGAAGTTGTTGCAAACGTCAAATTTCAAAGTGTTTAAGGTTAAGTTCAGGCATTAACTCTGAATGGTTAAGTTAAGGTTTAAGGTTTGGGATAGGTTCAAATTAAACATGTAAAAAACAACTTTCTGTCACTGGATTCGAATCAGAGACAGATGCTTTCATCAACCCGCCATCCCCGTCCACAACGCCCTAGCAAATCTGAAACCTGCTTGAAGGTAACAGCACTCACTGTTGCCCCTAGTGGCCGGTTTCCACGTCTTCTCCCAACGTCCTCGGACATGGACGGACGTTGAACAATGACATGTAACACTGGTGACATATACTGTATGACATGCAGACAACATCATCACGTTGAATGATAGCAGTAGTATCTGGCATCCTCATTTGATTCTATAACAGTATACAGTCGACTCTCTTGTTGATATATTTTGTCTTGGAACTGCCATGCATGTGAAGAGAACACACATCATTATAAACAGGACAGGGTGTACATGTATCTGCTTTGGAACTGCATGGAGCAATGCACTGTAATAGAGGTGTGACTCCTCAGGAGTGGCCTGTACTGTGTGTAAGGTAGGATGCCTATTCGCTCTACAGCTGGGGAGAGAGAGAATCTAACACTGCATAATAACGTGTGGCTCAGGTTGGGGCTGCATTAGTCTCGCATCGCCATACTTCCAGAATCAAGTTGTTGTCACGCCTCCCATTTTAGGGAAGCCTGGTTCGCGACGAGACTAGGGCTGCGTTCACACCATATCTGGCTCTGCCTCCGCTCACTACTGGGGGTGCCGGAAACACTCCTGTCTGCCTACAAACAGCTGCAGAACACCTTGGCTGGGGAAACACACCTCTCAGGGATGGCTAACTCTGGAGAGCATGTCGATCTCAACTGAGTTAGGTAAATCTGCTTTTAGTTTTTTTTTACTTTAAGGCTCTCTGAAGTTGGATGAATTGGTGCCTCTAGGTCAATTCAAAAAGCTGATTGAGGACATTTTTACTGAAGAATGTGTTTGTTTTCTATGATTTTGTTTTGCCTCTCATGTATTGATGTGAATATTGATGTGTATAGTGATGTGTATCGATGTGAATATTGATGTGTATAGATGTGTATGCAGGGCTCATCTGTGAAAGAGACCATGGTCTCAGCATGAATTCTTGTTCAAATAAAGGTAAAATAAAAACATTTAAATAAGCAGATAGAGCCCCACCTAGGGGAGAAGACCTGGAGGAAGTGAGAGACAGAGACAGACCCACTTTTCTGGGGTTTGGGGGGACTGATTAAATCTGAGACGTAGGAGCTGAGAGAGGAACGTCAGAACCCCATTGTGTTTTTCACACTGTAAAATCTACGATCTGAACACTAGAGGTGGAGGCTGATGAGCCTGTGAAGTTTGTTACACGGGAAGACAGCTGTGAAATTATCCATCTTTCTCTCTGCTTTTCAGGCTCTGATGATACATGTACAGAGCTGAGAGCTGATGGTGAGAATGGCTTTCCCTGTTCAGTCATGTTGCTGTTGTGTATCATTTCTAACACCCAAAAGTGATGACCACCTTCCACAAAGATTCACACACACTGACTAACACACACATACAAGTGATGACATGCCTTCATCCAGTAACTCCTTCAGGGTATGTACACACTCTCACACACACTGACTAACACACATACACACGTGTATTTCTCACGCCGAAAGTCCAAGTGATGATGACCTGCCTTCAACAAAAGGACACTCTCACACTGACTAATAGCGATGGGTGAAAACATTGATACTTACATGTAGGGATATTATTTTTGAACGATATATCGTATTGTTTTGACAATAAGTATCGTGATAATATTGTATCGTCCCTAGCAATTCCCAGCCCTACAGGATAACACATACAAACGCACATACACATACGTCTATTTCTCACAGCCAACGTCCAAGAGGTGATGACTGGCCTTCATGAGGTCCAGTGGAGTATGTCAGAGCAGCCAGCAGGAGATAGAGCTGAGGTGAGATCCACCCTCCTCTGTGTTCTCAGGGGCTCCAGGTCTGCCGGTTGCTGAAGGAACTGTCATGGACTTGACTGGACCGTCCTGCTGTGCATTTCTCACACCCCATCAATGTGATGACAATTAGCTACTGCTACTGTACACTCTCATCAGTGTGTGATTGTGTGAAGTTAGAAGCAGGAGGACATAGTGACACTAACTGTCTTTGGGGGGGAGGTAGATTTAAATATTGTTTGCACATTGACAAAGTTTGCCACAGTCCCGTTGATAGGGAGGGGACAAGAGGAAACACAAAGCTTATAACATGACGGTGTCCTGATCAACACTTTGCCTTCAGCCATCATCCTTCCCATTGTCTTTATTCTGCCTTTTCTTCCCCTTCTTTACTCTGCCTTTTCTTCTTCCTTTTGTCTTTCATTCACTCTGGAAAAGGAAAAGGTGCTCTTTGTTCTGGGGAAAGTAACACTATAGTATGTATGGATTTGGTTAATTAAGCATTTGCACCTGTTTGTGACAGAGAGAATTAAACACGGTCGTTAGAACCATGAGGTTCTGAGAAGGACGAGGTCATCAGGGTAAGTGTAAACGAAGATGGAATGATGAACATATCATTTCTTCCCTTTGTTTGTTGGTGTTTTATCCCCCTTACAATCTGGGTTACAAACTTTACAACTGGTTCAAATACTGAGCAAATCTGTCCACAAGACTGATAAATGACAGTGAATATTCCCGCTGGCCCCTGGTTCCAGCTTCACTGAATCTGAATATGGGGTTGATCACAAAGATTGCTGCCACTCAGTCCACTGCATTTCCATTGTCAAGCCCCGAGGCATGGAGCCAGTAGTGAGGTTTAGTGAAAGTGGCCATAGATCCTGGCCCTGGGAGTGTGTCTGAGCTGGAGCAATGACACAGTGGAGGGTGACACACGGCACGGGCTGCAGACACAGGGTAACATCGCTTTTAGAAATGCCTCCATTTCCTCTTTTTAATAACCACTTATGCTGTCATTTCCTGCCCCATCCATCATCATGAGGGACCACACCACACTGCTGCAAAACGCTGCACCGCACAAAACATGCAGTCATGTGCAGCCATGCTTGAGGCCAACTCTCAACACCAAAACACACCTGCTGGGTCTGTGTGTGTGTGTGTGTGTGTGTGTGTGTGTGTGTGTGTGTGTGTGTGTGTGTGTGTGTGTGTGTGTGTGTGTGTGTGTGCGTGCGTGCGTGCGTGCGTGCGTGCGTGCGTGCGTGCGTGCGTGCGTGCGTGCGTGCGTGCGTGCGTGCGTGCGTGCGTGCGTGCGTGCGTGCGTGCGTGCGTGCGTGCGTGCGTGCGTGCGTGCGTGCGTGCGTACGTGCGCGTGTGTGTGCGTGCTTGTGTCTATATACTCTGTTTAGCCTTATGCAGCTGTGTGCTAGCTAGTTGCCCCTTGTATCCCCAACATAAGTGTGGACTGTGTGAGTGTGTTTGTTCCGTGTGTCCTTCTCTCTCGTACATTGATGTCAGTATGTCCATATGTACAGTATGTGTGTGTGTTTGTGTCCGTTTGTCTGTCTGTCTGACTGCACCTGTAGATCTCTGTCTGTCTGTCTGTCTGTCTGTCTGTCTGTCTGTCTGTCTGTCTGTCTGTCTGTCTGTCTGTCTGTCTGTCTGTCTGTCTGTCTGTCTACACATCTGTCTTTCTACACGTCTGTCTGTCTCCACGACTGTCTGTATGTCTGTCTACATGTCCGTCTGTCTGCCTACACGTCTGTCTGACTTTCTACACATCTTGTCTGTCTGCACATCTGTCTGTATGTCTGCCTACACGTCTGCCTGTCTTTCTAAATGTCTGTCTGTCTGTCTAACTGTCTGTCTTTCTGCATGTCCGTCTGTCTGCCTACACGTCTGTCTGCATGTCTTTCTACACGTCTTGTCTGTCTGCACGTCTGTCTGTATGTCTGTCTGTCTGTCTACATGCCTGTCTGTCTACACATCTGTCTTTCTACACATATGTCTGTCTCCACGACTGTCTGTATGTCTGTCTACATGTCCGTCTGTCTGCCTACACGTCTGTCTGTCTTTCTACACATCTTGTCTGTCTGTACGTCTGTCTGTATGTCTGCCTACACGTCTGCCTGTCTTTCTACATGTCTGTCTGTCTGTCTGTCTGTCTGTCTGTCTACACATCTGTCTTTCTACACGTCTGTCTGTCTCCACGACTGTCTGTATGTCTGTCTACATGTCCGTCTGTCTGCCTACACGTCTGTCTGTCTGTCTGTCTTTCTACACGTCTTGTCTGTCTGTATGTCTGCCTACACGTCTGCCTGTCTTTCTACATGTCTGCCTGTCTTCCTGTCTGTCTTCCTGTCTGTCTGTCTTCCTGTCTGTCTGTCTGTCTGTCTGTCTGTCTGTCTGTCTGTCTGTCTGTCTGTCTGTCTGTCTGTCTGTCTGTCTGTCTGTATGTGACCTGAGCCCTAGGACCATGCGTCAGGACTACCAGGCATGATGACTCCTTGCTGTTCCCAGTCCACCTGGTCTTGCTGCTGTTCCAGTTTCAACTTTTCTGCCTGCGGCTATGGAACCCTGACCTGTCCACCGGACGTGCTACCTGTCCCAGACCTGCTGTTTTCAACTCTCTAGAGACCGCAGGAGCGGTAGGGATACTGTCAGAGCTGCTAGGAGTACTGGGTGGAGGAGTCAAGCGCAGAGAGCAGGGATTCAAGAACGTGGATTTATTTTCCAGTAGACAGGGAAAAACGATCATGCCCTAAACACACGGGCGCATGAAAATACGAGTCCAAAACACAGGACTAAACTGTCCAGAAAAAATAATAAATCCACAATACAATCCAACACCAAATAACAGAGAAACAAGCCCGCACAACAGCCAGCGGGCTTACTGCCCTTAAATAGCCTACCCACAAAACTAAACTCAAAACAGGTGCACCCAATCAGCCCAAACTAACCGAAACAAAAAGAAGAGAATCGATGGCAGCTAGTAGGCCGGTGACGACGACCGCCGAGCGCCGCCCGAACAGGAAGAGGCACCATCTTCGGCGGGATTCGTGACAGATACTCTTAATGATCGGCTATGAAAAGCCAACTGACATTTACTCCTGAGGTGCTGACCTGCTACACCCTCGATAACTACTGTGATTATTATTATTTGACCATGCTGGTCATTTATGAACATTTGAACATCTTGGCCATGTTCTGTTATAATCTCCACCCGGCACAGCCAGAAGAGGACTGGCCACCCCTCATAGCCTTGTTCCTCTCTAGGTTTCTTCCTAGGTTTTGGCCTTTCTAGGGAGTTTTTCCTAGCCACCGTGCTTCTACACCTGCATTGCTTGCTGTTTGGGGTTTTAGGCTGAGTTTCTGTACAGCACTTCGAGATATTAGCTGATGTACGAAGGGCTATATAAATAAATTTGATTTGATATGTCTACACGTCTGTCTGTCTGTATTGTGTATGTGGTGTCCATCCATCCTGGCTCCTTGTTTGTCCTTGCATGTATCTGTTAGTGTGTATGAACCGTGCAGCCAGCCCAGCCGTGTACTACAGTACAGTACAATACAGTAGAGTACAGTGTAGCCTCCCTCTCCCTGTGTGCTATCCCTGGCCCAGACCTACCACTGTGGGCTAATGTCAATTAGCATGCTGTTTATCAATAGCGGCCAAGCCAATCCACAAGAGAGCATGGGGAGAGGGAAGTACTGCAATCGCTCCAAAACACCAGTCTCTGATCTCGTTAAAGACTAACTGATGTTCTATGTTAACGAGCTTTACCTTAATTAATGGTATTAAAAAGAACAGGGAGTGGAATGTTGGGTGGTTTGGGTGGGTGGGATTTGGGTTAGTCTCTCTAATATTGTATAAAAGGGATGGATGAAAGGAAAGGAGAAAGAGGGGAAGGTGTGATGTAGGATTAGAGGAGGGAGACAGGTTGCTGGGGTGAGGAAGAGGAAATGGAAGGGATTGGAGGGAGAAGAAACAGGGGGATTGGAGGAAGAAAAGAAAGATGCAAAGGGAAGGATAGAGAAGAGCTTTAAGGTGTTCTGTGAAAAAGTAGGAGAATCAATGAGGGGAAATTGATGAAGAGCGGAGAGGGAGAAAAAAGCAGACAAACGTTGACTCAATTCCTCTCATCTCTCCTCTCGCCCCCTCCAACTATGTCCCCTCTAGGATATTCATTTCAAGCTGACCCCTCCCCCTCTGACTCTCCTCCTCTACCTTCTCTTTCCCTCTCCCTCTGACTCTCCTCCTCTACATTCTCTTTCCCTCTCCCTCTGACTCTCCTCCTCTACCTTCTCTTTCCCTCTCCCTCTGACTCTCCTCCTCTACCTTCTCTTCTCTTCCCCTCTGACTCTCCTCCTCTACCTTCTCTTTCCCTCTCCCTCTGACTCTCCTCCTCTACCTTCTCTTTCCCTCTCCCTCTGACTCTCCTCCTCTACCTTCTCTTTCCCTCTCCCTCTGACTCTCCTCCTCTACATTCTCTTCCCCTCTCCCTCTGACTCTCCTCCTCTACCTTCTCTTCTCTTCCCCTCTGACTCTCCTCCTCTACCTTCTCTTTCCCTCTCCCTCTGACTCTCCTCCTCTACCTTCTCTTCCCCTCTCCCTCTGACTCTCCTCCTCTACCTTCTCTTCTCTTCCCCTCTCCCTCTGACTCTCCTCCTCTACCTTCTCTTCCCCTCTCCCTCTGACTCTCCTCCTCTACCTTCTCTTCCCCTCCCTCTCTGACTCTCCTCCTCTACCTTCTCTTCCCCTCTCCCTCTGACTCTCCTCCTCTACCTTCTCTCCCCCTCCCCCTTTGACTCCTCCTCTACCTTCTCTTCCCCTCTCCCTCTCTCTGCTGTCTTTTCCCATCTTCACCTCCACCTTTATTTACACCTTCTGTCTCTCTCTCTCCTCACTTCACCTCTCTTCCCCAATCCTCTCTCCCTCGCTCCTCCTCCCCCTGTTCCCATGTTCACAGCTGGTACAGTAGCGCTCTCTGTGGGCGACAGTATGACAGATCGGTAGAGAGGGGGATGTATTGACACTGAAGGCAACGCATTACCACAATACATGCATTCCTCTGCTGCTGCAGTGTGTCTGTGCATGGTTGTGTGTGTGGAGGGGGGGCTTGGGTCTCTTTCCTCTGTGTGTGTGTGTGTGTGTGTGTGTGTGTGTGTGTGTGTGTGTGTGTGTGTGTGTGTGTGTGTGTGTGTTATGCAGATGAGCATGTACGCCAAGTTTAAGTTGCACAAACATAACATAAAGGAATAATGATAACATAGTCCATGGGAATGGATACCAGCTTGACAATCTAAACAAGTGGAAACTGCTCTTATCAGAACCAACATCTAGACTACTACAAATACACACACGTGAATGTAGGCCTATAGAGAAAACGCTGTTTTCCATCAACATAATGCAACACTTGAACAGCGCATCCCAATGAGTTTGATATGGCAACCAGAAACACTGCAGCACATCTGTGATATGCAACACCATCTCTCACACAGGTCAGATACTCTCTCTCCACTCTGGCTACAGATCTCCAGCTCTAGTTTCTGGTTCTGGCCTTACATTTGGGCCTTCATTTATGTTTACCTTAGCTATAGTCCACTAATAAAGTCATGCTAGGAACAAAAGTTATTTATGGACCAAAAAGGATAGAAACACGAGGACGTAAATTTAGAAATCTACCAAGACAACAACTGAGCTCACACTCTCAGCTAAAAAACCTAATATTTCCACTGCCGTTGGTAATTTAGTCAAGTAACAGTGTTTGGAGTACAAATACATTGGTGAAAATAAGGAGAATGACAGGCGTTGTACCACTGCTGTACCTCGGCATGCAGTGGTCTTAACGTATTCCCCATCCTAGCTTGCCATGCGGAGATATAAATAGATCGAGTGAAGATTGATCGACAATCTTACTGAAAGCTGTAGCTAAGATCAAGACGGTGGGTACACACACACACACACACACACACACACAGAGAGAGAGATGCAAACACACACACACACAAACACAGCAAACACACACAGTAGCCTAAGCATACCCTGCAAAATGAACATCAATAGATATGACAACTTCAATTGATAAATCCGCAGGCATTCATGCAAGTACCAGAAAACTGCTGAACAAGTGTGTGTGTGTCCGAATGTGGAGGTTTTTCATATGGTATCTATATAACCTACGAATATGCAAGATAGCCTATGCGTTGAGGGGTATAAGAGCTGGTGAGTGTTCACGCGCAGCAATGACAGAGGGGTCAAAGCTCCGCGCGCCGGCCGTTTCCACCTCTCCATCCATCTTTCCATCATGAGCGGCTCTACAGATGCCGACACCCGCACCCCCTATTCCCGTCTCAATGACGCGTAGCAGGCTTTCGCTCCCCTAACCACAATGAATATAACTAGAAGACAGAAAAAAACGAACAAAATATCTCCGCACTTCGAAAAATACATGCACTTACTGTTTTTCATGAGCCTTTCCCCCCTCGCTCCCTTCGTCCCTCCATTCTTTTCACATCCTTCCCTTTTGAGGTATCCGTTTGCGTGTTTCCCCCCTGAAAATATATATCTAAATATATATTCTACATGTATTCAATTTTTCGATCTCTCTCTACCTCTCTCCTCTCTCCCCCTGTCCCTGTTCTTTTGTTAAAATTCAGTATATGCGCCCGGTCACCTAGCAACCATCAACCTCTCTCTCTATCCCTCCCTCACTCTCTCTCTCCATCACTGGCGACACGTGTTGAATGCTAAACTTAGCGGTGTGGAATAATATTAATAAAGGGGTGGTCGCTCTATAACTCTCCCTCTCTCTGCCTCTCTCTCTCTTTCACTCTCACGCTTTGGCTATCATAATGCAATATAAATATTTACTAGAACCACTCAACCCTCTTATTGCACCCCCTCCAACTCCCTCCATCTGCATTTCTCCCCTCCCACCCTCTCTCCTCCCCTCCCCTGCTGCCATTCTCCTGGCTCCTATCACTTTCTGCTTCTCCAAGCAAAACGGAGGCTCACCTCGCCACTGTCTGCGGAGCACATGTGAGTGTCACTGTTCCGTGGCTGGAAAGACCTGACATGAGTGTGTGTGTGTGTGTGTGTGTGTGTGTGTGTGTGTGTGTGTGTGTGTGTGTGTGTGTGTGTGTGTGTGTGTGTGTGTGTGTGTGTGAGACAGAGAGAGGGGTGGGGAATGTGTGCTTACTGTGTATGGTCGTATGCAATCTTGCCTTGTAATTTGGACGAATGTGTTGCGTTAGCGCATAATCTACGTGTGAGATGATAGCATAGCATAGTGAATCCGTTTGCACCCTGGACTCAGGGGTAGATGGAAAAAGCGGAGGCAGCTGAGGCGAGTAATAATGGCTGGAATGGAATAAATGGAATGGCATCAAACACATGGTAACCTTTTGTTTAATGTTGTTAATACCTTTCCACCTATTCAGCTCCAGCCATTTCCACAAACCCGTCCTCCCCAATTAAGGTGCCGCCAACCTCCTGTGAATGAAAGATAGGTCAACAAAAATCACTCCAATTAGTATGATATGTTTTGTTTGGTATGTCCATCATCATCCACAATTCATAGGATATGTTAGCTACGTAGGTGGCTAATGCTAATGTTAACGATAGCTAGGTGGCTAACATTAGCTTGGCTAGGGATTAGAGGTTAGGAGTTAAGGTTAGGGGAAGGGTTAGCTAACATGCTAAGTAGTTGCAAAGTAGTGAAAAAGTAGTAATTAGTTGCAAAGTTGTTAATTAGTTAAAATGCTAAAGTTGTCTGTGATGAGAGTAAAACACGCAACATTTGGGTTGCTAGACCCATCCACCCTGACCAACCACCCTCCTTTTGTTTTTGCATTTAGAAACCTTCCATCTTATGTACTGTAACCATGCCAAACGAAACATATGCTGTACTAATTTGAGTGTCCCAGATTTTCGTTCACTATGTTACGTCTAGTCTAAAATCAAATCAAATCAAATTGTATTGGTCACATACACATGGTTGGCAGATGTTATTGTGAGTGTAGCGAAATGCTTGTGCTTCTAGTTCCGACAGTGCAGCAATATTAACAAGTAATCAAACAAGTGCACAACAACTACCTAATACACACAAATCTAAGGAAAGGGATGGAATAAGAATATGTTCATATAAATATATGGATGAGCAATGATCGAGCGGCATAGGCAAGATGCAATAGATATTATAAAATACAGTATATACATATGGGATGAGTAATGCAAGATATGTAAACATAATTATTAAAGTGGCATTAATAAAGTGACTAGTGATCCATTTGTTAGAGTAGCCAATGATTTCAAGTCTGTATGTAGGCAGCAGCCTCTCTGTGTTAGTAATGGCTGTTTAACAGTCTGATGGCCTTGAGATAGAAGCTGTTTTTTAGTCTCTCGGTCCCAGCTTTGATGTACCTGTACTGACCTCACCTTCTGGATGATAGAGGGGTGAACAGGCAGTGGCTTGGGTGGTTGTTGTCCTTGATGATCTTTTTGGCCTTCTTGTGACATCGGGTGGTGTAGGTGTCCTGGAGGCCAGGTAGTTTGCCCCCAGTGATGCGTTGTGCAGACCGCACCACCCTCTGGAGACCCCTGTGGTTATGGGCGGTGCAGTTGTCGTACCAGGCGGTGGTAGGGCTCGGCTGGACGCTCTCAATTGTGCATCTGTAAAAGTTTGTGAGGGTTTTAGATGACAAGCCAAATCTCTTCAGCCTTCTGAGTTTGAAGAGGCGCTGTTGCGCATTCTTCACCACACTGTCTATGTGGATGGACCATTTCAGTTTGTCCATGATGTGTATGCTGAGGAACTTAAAACTTTCCACCTTCTCCACTGCTGTCCCGTCAATGTGGATAGGGGGGTGCTCCCTCTGCTGTTTTCTGAAGTCCACGATCATCTCCTTTGTTTTGTTGACGTTGAGTGTGAGGTTATTTTCCTGACACCACACTCCGAGGGCCCTCACCTCCTCCCTGTAGGCCGTCTCGTCGTTGTTGGTAATCAAGCCTACCACTGTAGTGTCGTCTGCAAATTTGATGATTGAGTTGGAGGTGTGCATGGCCACGCAGTCATGGGTGAACAGGGAGTACAGAAGGGGGCTGAGCACACACCTTTGTGGGGCCCCAGTGTTGAGGATCATCGAAGTGAAGATGTTGTTTCCTACCTTCACCACCTGGGGTCGCCCGTCAGGAAGTCCAGGACCCAATCGCACAGGGCGGGGTTGAGACCCAGGGCCTCAAGCTTAATGGTGAGCTTGGAGTGTACTATGGTGTTGAATGCTGAGCTGTAGTCAATGAACATCATTCTAACGTAGGTATTCCTCTTGTCCAGATGGGATAGGGCAGTGTGCAGTGTGATGGCAATTGCATCTTCTGCAGACCTATTGGGGCGGTATGCAAATTGCAGTGGGTCTAAAGTGACAGGTAAGGTGGAGGTGCTATGATCCTTGACTAGTCTGTCAAAGCACTTCATGATGACAGAAGTGAGTGCTACGGGGCGATAGTCATTCAGTTCAGTTACCTTTGGCTTCTTGGGTACAGGAATAAGAGTTGCCACCTTGAAGCAGGTGGGGACAGCAGACTGGGATAGGGAGAGATTGAATATGTCCATAAACACACCAGCCAGCTGGTCTGCGTAAGCTCTGAGGGCGCTGATAGGGTGGCCGTCTGGGTGGGCAGCATTGCGAGGGTTAACACGTTTAAATGTCTTACGTCGGCCACGGAGACGGAGAGCCCACAGTCCTTGCTAGCGGGCCCTGTCGGTGGCACTGTGTTATCCTCAAAGCAGGCAAAGAAGGTGTTTAGTTTCGAAAGCAAGATGTCGGTGTCCGGACTGGGGTATCCAGTAGAAGACCAGTCTGGTCGTTGTCCGGGCCGGGGTATCCAGTAGAAAGACCAGTCTGGTCGGTGTCCAGGCTGGGGTATTCAGTAGAAAGACCAGTCTGGTCGTTGTCCGGGCCGGGGTATCCAGTAGAAAGACCAGTCTGGTCGGTGTCCAGGCTGGGGTATTCAGTAGAAAGACCAGTCTGTTCGGTGTCCGGGCTGGGGTATTCAGCAGAAAGACCAGTCTGTTCGGTGTCCGTGCTGGGGTATCCAGTAGAAAGACCAGTCTGGTCGGTGTCCGGGCTGGGGTATCCAGTAGAAAGACCAGTCTGGTCGGTGTCCGTGCTGGGGTATCCAGTAGAAAGACCAGTCTGGTCGTTGTCCGGGCTGGGGTATCCAGTAGAAAGACCAGTCTGGTCGGTGTCCGGGCTGGGGTATCCAGTAGAAAGACCAGTCTGGTCGGTGTCCGGGCTGGGGTATCCAGTATAAAGACCAGTCTGGTCGGTGTCCGGGCTGGGGTATCCAGTAGAAAGACCAGTCTGGTCGGTGTCCGGGCTGGGGTATCCAGTATAAAGACCAGTCTGGTCGGTGTCCGGGCTGGGGTATCCAGTATAAAGACCAGTCTGGTCGGTGTCCGGGCTGGGGTATCCAGTATAAAGACCAGTCTGGTCGGTGTCCGGGCTGGGGTATCCAGTAGAAAGACCAGTCTGGTCGGTGTCCGGGCTGGGGTATCCAGTAGAAAGACCAGTCTGGTTGGTGTCCGGGCTGGGGTATCCAGTAGAAAGACCAGTCTGGTCGGTGTCCGGGCTGGGGTATCCAGTAGAAAGACCAGTCTGGTCGGTGTCCGGGCTGGGGTATCCAGTAGAAAGACCAGTCTGGTCGGTGTCCGGGCTGGGGTATCCAGTAGAAAGACCAGTCTGGTCGGTGTCCGGGCTGGGGTATCCAGTAGAAAGACCAGTCTGGTCGGTGTCCGGGCTGGGGTATCCAGTAGAAAGACCAGTGTGCATCTTTTATCAATTATTCAGGAAAGTATCTGGATTGTTTAGAAAAAAACCTTCATAAAAAAATATTAATTAATTCTTCAGATCAATTAACAAGAATATTTTCTACATTCATTTTCTTTCTCACACACAGACACGTGTGCACTCACACACTCACATTGCATTTTTTTTTTTAAATCAATTATTCTGGAAATTATCTGGATTGTTTAAAAATACCATTCATACATTTTTTTAAATACATTTTTCAGATTAAATAACAAAAATATTTTCTACATTAGTTCTCTCTCACGCACACGCACACGCACACACAGACACACACACACACACAAACAACAAACACACACAGCAGAGTGTTAGCTAATGTTTTATTTGACTGAGATAGAGGAAGTGGTTTGAGATTGGGAGTGTTCCTCTTCTTCTCTTTCACTATCCCTCTCTCTTCCTCCTTTCCTCTATGCTTGTCTTTGTTGGTGTGTAAACTCTGCCCGGCTCTTCTTGAACTGCACTGTTGGTTAAGGGCTTGTAAGTAAGCATTTCACGGTAAAGTCTACACTTGTTGTATTCGGCGCATGTGACAAATAAAGTTTGATTTGATCAATAGATCCACACATAACCATGGATCATTAGTGCGGCCTGCACCACGCTACTGTGTAAATTATCATATGATTGGAGAAAAACATTTTGAGGAGCGCTCCAGATTGATTTACAGAAAAACAAACACACATACACACCAGCCAGGTCACACCAGATCGACTTCAGTATTCAACGTTGTCCAGGTCCCCAGGACGTTGGGAGATGCCTTCAACACCGTCCACTAGGAGCAACATGAGGGCCTATTAGCATCTAGCTAGCAACTTGCTAGGGTGTTGTGGATGGGGATAGAGGATGGGCTTAAACCATGTGCTCTGGCTTCGAGGATTGCGGGTTCAATCCCAGTTCTCAGCACTTGTTTTTATTTTTTCTGTTTTAACCCTATCACCAATGTTAACCCTTACCTTAACACTAGAAGAGCACGGGCCTCGAGGAACCCCCCTTTGAGCTGATGAGCAGTCATTCTGACAGCAACAACAGTGTAATTAATACCTTTCATATATGCTATCGCAAAAATAATCATTTGGATGTGTTTATTAAGGTTACATTAGAATATGAAAATATATATATTTCAACTAACACAATAGCATTTTCATTAGTTATGTTACTGTAGGCTATTTGTTAAAAAAATAAAACACTGAAAACACAAAAATTCAAGTGTTCAAGAAATGTTATTCGTGGAGTGCCTTTGTTATGACAACTAGGAAACAGAATGCGGTAACGACTTCTTTTTAGAACGACAAAAAATCTATATATACCACAACCAACAAGACGCATGGTCAGCAAGACGCGTGGTCAGCAAGACGCGTGGTCAGCAAGACGTGTGGTCAGCAAGACGCGTGGTCAGCAAGACGCGTGGTCACCAAGACGCGTGGTCAGCAAGACGCGTGGTCACCAAGACGCGTGGTCAGCAAGACGCGTGGTCAGCAAGACGCATGGTCACCAAGACGCATGGTCACCAAGACGCATGGTCAGCAAGACGCATGGTCACCAAGACGCATGGTCAGCAAGACGCATGGTCACCAAGACGCATGGTCACCAAGACGCATGGTCAGCAAGACGCATGGTCACCAAGACGCATGGTCAGCAAGACGCATGGTCACCAAGACGCATGGTCACCAAGACGCATGGTCAGCAAGACGCATGATCACCAAGACGCATGGTATACAAGACGCATGGTCACCAAGACGCGTGGTCAGCAAGACGCGTGGTCAGCAAGACGCATGGTCACCAAGACGCATGGTCAGCAAGACGCATGGTCACCAAGACGCATGGTCACCAAGACGCATGGTCACCAAGACGCATGGTCAGCAAGACGCGTGGTCACCAAGACGCGTGGTCAGCAAGACGCGTGGTCAGCAAGACGCATGGTCAGCAAGACGCATGGTCAGCAAGACGCATGGTCAGCAAGACGCGTGGTCAAATGATGAAAACAACAGTAGCCTAAACATCATAAGCGCAAAGTGTGCTGGATAAATAGTGACGATCTGCACAAAAGCAATAGTGGCATTATAATGAATATGTGTTGGTATGACAGCAGTCAAAAACAGTCAGTCGATTATTGTCAGCTCGTGCTTACATGGTGTGTGTCTTCACACAATGGCATCAACTGGAGCATGTCCATGTCACATAAACAACAAAAGCTGGTGAGTGTGATGCCGATGTTGTTTCTGCTAGAGATGTAGGGTCCGCTCTCTCAGTGATGACATGTTGTGTTTATAATCAGCCCGATGTTGTTTCTGCTAGAGATGTAGGGTCCGCTCTCTCAGTGATGACATGTTGTGTTTATAATCAGCCCGATGTTGTTTCTGCTAGAGATGTAGGGCCCGCTCTCTCAGTGATGACATGTTGTGTTTATAATCAGCCCGATGTTGTTTCTGCTAGAGATGTAGGGTCCGCTCTCTCAGTGATGACATGTTGTGTTTATAATCAGCCCGATGTTGTTTCTGCTAGAGATGTAGGGTCCGCTCTCTCAGTGATGACATGTTGTGTTTATAATCAGCCTGATGTTGTTTCTGCTAGAGATGTAGGGTCCGCTCTCTCAGTGATGACATGTTGTGTTTATAATCAGCCCGATGTTGTTTCTGCTAGAGATTGTGGCAAACCTCTTCAAGGTTATGAGCGTTTGTCACAAATTAAGTGGGAAACTGTCACCAAATTACCCCAGAATGAGAGTTCTTTCGAACAGGACAGTACCTGTGTGTTTGTTTCTCCGTCATGGTCCACCCAGGTCGTAGGCAAGGTCAAGGATAGCAGGGTTCGGTACACGAATCGGGTTCTCGGTATGTCCAGGTCCAAACGCCAACAGGTAAGTCCAAAACAGTCCAGCTCATACACGGTAAATCCAGCCAAGATCTATTGTCTCTTTCTCTACGGTTCATAGATCCTTCCACCCCTCTCTTCCTCTTCCTGTTTTTTCTTGACCCTTTATCTGTGTGTCGGCTCCACCTTCTGAGGGTTCCCCTTGCTTCTGGGACTTGTAGTTTTGGCAGTCGGCCATTTTGTGATCTGTAGTTCTGATCGGGGTGGCCATTTTAGTGATCGGGCAGAGCCCGTTTATTAGTTCTGCTCTCACATATCTGCCATTTATCACTCGACCCCCTTCTTTGCCACACATCTCCCCCCCTAGATCCGACCCCCTAGGTCAGGCTACCGCAGCAAAATATGCGTGCATGCGGGATAACCCATCCACATTTCCCATTTCCTTCCCTGCTTTGTGTTTCAAGTCAAAGTGAAACGGTTGGAGACTCAAAAACCACCGCATCACCCGAGCGTTCTTCTCTTTAGCCCTATGCATCCAGGAGAGTGGGGCATGGTCACTGATGAGGGTGAAGTGGCGCCCCAGCAGGTAGTATTTCAGGCTTTCTAGAGCCCACTTTACTGCCAGCGCCTCTTTCTCAACGACCGCGTAGTTGGTTTCCCGTGGTTCCAGCTTCCTGCTTAAAAACAGGATGGGGTGTTCCACCCCTTCTACCTCTTGGGATAGCACTGCTCCCAAGCCGACCTCTGAGGCATCCGTCTGAACCACAAACTCTTTCTCAAAGTCTGGTACCACCAGCACTGGATTACAGCAGAGAGCCTCCTGTAATGTCCTAAATGCTTTGGTGGCCCTTTCATCCCATTTGACCATGTTTGGCCCTCTGGCTCTAATCATGTCGGTGAGTGGGGCGGCCACTGTGGCATAACTTGGGATGAACTTCCGGTAGTAACCAGTCAGCCCTAGGAACGCTCGAACTTGCTTCTTATTTACTGGTTTCGGCCATTCTCTAATTGCCTCCACCTTCTTACGTTGGGGTTTGATTAACCCTCTTCCCATGGTGTATCCCAGATACTCTGTTTCCCCTAACCCCACATAACACTTGGCAGGGTTCGCCGTGAGCCCTGCCTTTCTAAGGGCGTCTAACACTGCCTGTACCCGGGGTAAGTGGGATTCCCAATCAGGGCTGTAGATTCCCACGTCATCTAAATAAGCTGCGGCGTATGCCTGGTGCGGTTTTAGGACCTTGTTCATGAGCCGTTGAAAGGTGGCTGGGGCCCCGTGTAAGCCGAATGGCATGACGGTGTATTGAAACAAACCGTCAGGGGTTGCAAAGGCTGTCTTTTCTTTGGCCCTGGGGGTCAGAGGAATTTGCCAGTACCCTTTTGTCAGGTCCAGGGTCGTAATGTACCGAGCTTTACCAACTTTCTCCAGTAGTTCGTCTACTCGGGGCATGGGGTAGGCATCAAACTTGGAGATTTCATTTACCTTCCGAAAGTCGTTACAGAACCGCAAAGACCCATCGGGCTTGGAGACCATCACAATTGGGCTAGACCACTCACTATGTGACTCCTCGATCACTCCAGCTGTCAACATTTTCTCTGTCTCTGCTCTAATCGCGGCCTGTCGAGCCTCGGGTACCCGATATGGCCTCATGCTCACTTTTCTCCCTGGTAGGGAAACGATATCGTGAGCCGTAACCTCAGTTCGGCCGGGTACCTCTGAAAACACATCTCTGTTTTTCTGGATCAGGGTCTTTACTTCCTGTACTTGTGCTGGGGACAGAGTAGGTGAAATATTTACTTCGGCTGCCCCCTGAGTGTGTGTAGGGTATGTGACCATTAGTGTTTCTCTCTCTCTCCATGCTTTTAACAGGTTTATGTGATAGATCTGTTCCTGTGGCCGTCGACCTGGCTGTCGGATCCG
This sequence comes from Salvelinus namaycush, assembly GCF_016432855.1. Lineage (NCBI taxonomy): Eukaryota > Metazoa > Chordata > Actinopteri > Salmoniformes > Salmonidae > Salvelinus > Salvelinus namaycush. The sequence goes on along the minus strand of NW_024059564.1, from coordinate 152,704 downwards.
ATAATTCACTTCTCCTATTCTCTCCAGTACTTCATATGGTCCTTTCCATGTGGCTAGTAGTTTGCACTCTACCGTGGGGATCAGCACTAACACCTTATCTCCCGGTTGAAATTCCCTCAGGGTAGCCTGCCGGTTATAAGTGTGCCGCTGGTGCTCTTGTGCTTGTCTCATGTGCTCTCGGACGATGGGCATGACTGTGGCTATCCTGTCTTGCATTGCCGTGACGTGCTCTATGACACTAGTATACGGGGTGGATTGGTGCTCCCAGGTTTCCCGGGCGATGTCTAAGATTCCCCGGGGGTGCCTCCCATATACCAGCTCAAAGGGAGAAAACCCCAGTGAGGCTTGAGGAACCTCTCTAATGGCAAACATCAGATACGGCAACATGCAATCCCAGTTTTTCCCATCCTTATCGATTACCTTCCTGAGCATTGACTTCAGGGTCCTGTTGAATCTCTCAACCAGCCCGTCCGTCTGAGGATGGTAAACCGATGTCCTCAACTGTTTCACCTGCCACAATTTACAAAGGTCCGCCATAAGGCGGGACATAAAGGGGGTCCCCTGGTCAGTAAGGATCTCCTTTGGAACCCCTACCCTGGTGAACAAGAGCACTAATTCCTTGGCAATATTTTTGGAAGTCATCGTCCGAAGGGGAATGGCTTCTGGGTAGCGAGTGGCATAATCTAGAATGACCAGAATGTATTGGTGTCCTCTGGCGGACTTGGGTAGTGGGCCCACTATATCTATCACGTGTGGCAAACCTCTTCAAGGTTATGAGCGTTTGTCACAAATTAAGTGGGAAACTGTCACCAAATTACCCCAGAATGAGAGTTCTTTCGAACAGGACAGTACCTGTGTGTTTGTTTCTCCGTCATGGTCCACCCAGGTCGTAGGCAAGGTCAAGGATAGCAGGGTTCGGTACACGAATCGGGTTCTCGGTATGTCCAGGTCCAAACGCCAACAGGTAAGTCCAAAACAGTCCAGCTCATACACGGTAAATCCAGCCAAGATCTATTGTCTCTTTCTCTACGGTTCATAGATCCTTCCACCCCTCTCTTCCTCTTCCTGTTTTTTCTTGACCCTTTATCTGTGTGTCGGCTCCACCTTCTGAGGGTTCCCCTTGCTTCTGGGACTTGTAGTTTTGGCAGTCGGCCATTTTGTGATCTGTAGTTCTGATCGGGGTGGCCATTTTAGTGATCGGGCAGAGCCCGTTTATTAGTTCTGCTCTCACATATCTGCCATTTATCACTCGACCCCCTTCTTTGCCACACGATGTAGGGTCAACTCTCTCAGTGATGACATGTTGTGTTTATAATCAGCCCGTAGTGTGGTCACCGGCTTGTTTTATCCAGATGTTGCCTTCCCTTCCTCTCTCCTCTCTTCGTTTCATTTGGTGGCTGCACGGGCACCTGCTCACTGCGCACCGATCTGGCTTTTTTGCGCTTAGGCCTCAGGGATGTAGGTTCAGGCTGAGGCTCAGAATCAGAAGATTCCTGGTTTCCACTCATATTTTGTAGCAACGCTAACGTAGCGTGAGCATCGATTCGTTTTGGTCTTCTTACCATAGTAAATTACGCACGCTCTCACTGTGTACTAGGTCAGAGAAGACTGATAAGACTGCTTGGATTCGGTGGACTCAAATAGAGTACATATCATTTTGAGATTATAATTAGAGTAGATCAATACAATAGAATGGCCAGTATAGTTTAGGTTCAGTTTCAAAGCAATTATCTGGGTGATTATCAACTGGGCACGGCACCTTCCACTATAAGGGAGCAGGCCCAACTGTCGGGACAAGGAAGGGGGGGGGCCCGACTGTCAGGAGAAGGAGGGGAGCAGGCCCTACTGTCAGGAGAAGGAGGGGAGCAGGCCCTACTGTCGGGAGAAGGAGGGGAGCAGGCCCTACTGTCAGGAGAAGGAGGGGAGCAGGCCCTACTGTCAGGAGAAGGAGGGGAGCAGGCCCTACTGTCAGGAGAAGGAGGGGAGCAGGCCCTACTGTCAGGAGAAGGAGGGGAGCAGGCCCTACTGTCAGGAGAAGGAGGGGAGCAGGCCCTACTGTCGGGACAAGGAGGGGAGCAGGCCCTACTGTCAGGAGAAGGAGGGGAGCAGGCCCTACTGTCAGGAGAAGGAGGGGAGCAGGCCCTACTGTCGGGACAAGGAGGGGAGCAGGCCCTACTGTCAGGAGAAGGAGGGGAGCAGGCCCAACTGTCAGGAGAAGGAGGGGAGCAGGCCCTACTGTCGGGACAAGGAGGGGAGCAGGCCCTACTGTCAGGAGAAGGAGGGGAGCAGGCCCTACTGTCAGGAGAAGGAGGGGAGCAGGCCCTACTGTCAGGAGAAGGAGGGGTGCAGGCCCTACTGTCAGGAG